>NC_140277.1:1421180-1437024 GCF_964030765.1 Micromesistius poutassou | reverse complement strand
TGTATTCAACAGATTGTGAGGGGGACCAGGTTTTGTATTTTGTGATATTTTTGTCATATTTTGTACAAACTGTGATATCTAACCCAACTCTACTCTCCTAACGCTGCTGATTCACTGCGCCTCATCGACTACATTGTAAGCCGATCAGAGTGCTTTTTACATTCCATAATCACTATCTGCCTAAGTCATCTATTTTTGACACTAAATACAAGATGAACCTTCAAATATGACTTAGGCCTGAGGCCTAATGGACGACTGTGTAATTCATATTGACATGAAGGCTCTGCTCTGACCTGGAGAAGCCAAACCAGAAGTTCCTTTCCTAACTGACTGAGGTAAGAGACTCAATGCTGGCCAACCCAGATTAAATATCAAGACTAGGCTGTGTACCTCTTGATTTGTCCACAAAACGCCGCCACATACATCCAGCACAGTCCGAATGGATCGGATGATGTAGAATGCATACTGTCTAATGAACAAACCTAGCTCCCCTGGACAGAGGGATGGGGTCGTAATAGGCTATTTGTCATCAGAAAGTTGAGAAGCTAACGCTGACTGCAGTAAAAGCAGAGCAATCTGCATCGACTTTGCCAACACTGTCGACTGGAGAAACACCGTGGAAAGGGGGAACCTGTTACTTTGATGTATTCTAATGAAGGCAGAGGGAGTTATTGCACTAATGAGATGGAGCTAGCATCATCGCCACCTGTCCGCCTGCACTATCGTGATCAAGTCAATACACGTCTTAGACAGGCTAGGCTAACGACTCCTGAGCGGCTAAGCTACGACGAAACACGCACAAAAATAAATCCACTGAGCCGAGCAGTGCGGTGTACACCATGACGAGTCATAAATGAGGCATTTTCATGGAAATAAACCGTCCACGAGGCAAAGGACTGCGGTTTTGAATATGTTACGCTTAAACCAGTAGCGGTTACCGATTCGAAGCAAAAAGCTGTTTAAACTTTTAAACTTGAAACTTTTTTTTTCCCAACTCTTTCCCAAATCTTTCCTCTGTCTGGCTCGGGAAAACAAAGGCAGCCCGGATCATGTATTCCGTACCATGTTTGGTCGTGAGTGAGTGGTTTGATGAGCCAAATGGCGAGAGGGGAAGACAGCCAATTTAGCAGCGGGTGTGTACGGGGGGGGGGGGGGGGCGGGGGACGTGACCGGCAATGCCTTCTCGGAGGCATCCGTCACACGCCACATCCACCACTCCTCGCATCGGCCCCGCTGACAATCAGCGCACTCTGACTCATTCTGTCCGTCTGCCTGACAGTCTCTCACTCTCTCGCTCTGGCTCTCTCCCTCCCCTCCCTCCCATCCCTCCCACAGCCCTTTCTCCTGTCCTTTTTTTTCCTCTTCCAGTGCGTTCACCATTTGCTCTTTACTCTTTACTTTACTCCCCAGATTTGGTGCTGAGGAGTTGCTGACGCCGGGCGTTTGGAGGCGACCACCGGGCTGACGCCGGGGCCGGCGCTGTGCAGGCTGGACTTGAAAGAGGAGGGGTCCCTACTGATCAAGCGTGGCCAATCAATAGCAGGCGTAATGGCGAGGCTTAGAGCCACGGCCTCTTAGAGGAGCCTTTGAAGCCATTATGTCCACGGTGCCGCGGCGCCCGCGCTGCTTTTCACGAGACAAGGGGAGAGGGAGACGCTCTGAAAGGACGTTCATAATGAGCGTGGTTGTGCTGTGGGTTTGTGTGTGACGAGTGTTGAGTGTTACCTGCCAGAGCGAATCATTCTACACACAGGACGGACAGGGAGGTAAAGGTGACACACACAAGAAACAGCTGGTGTCACCTGGTATGTCGACCGCCACCACCATCAGTATTATCTTCCTTAACACCATCGTCACCACCATCACCATGCTCATCACCGCCACCACCATCATCATTATCTTCCTTAACACCATCATCACCACCACCACCATCATCATTATCTTCCTTAACACCATCATCACCGCCACTATGCTCATCACCACCACCATTCTCATCACCACCGCCATGCTCAACACCACCACCATGCTCATCACGTTCATCATCCTCATCACCACCACCACCACCATCATTAATATCATCCGCAACACCATCGTCACCACCATCTTCATCCACATCCCCGTCGCCACCACCACCACCATCATTATTTTCATCCTCAACCCCATCAGCATAATCATCCTCATCATCCTCCTCACCGCAACCATCACCACCATCATCATCCTCATCCTAGGCCTGGGCGATGTGGCTAAAAGACGTATCACGATATAACTTGATCATATTGATCGATATTGATAACTATTGATAATTGTCATGACCTAAAAGGACTAGGAATGACCATGCTGGATTTAAACACTTCTGTTGAACACTTAATATGACCTTCCACTGTTCTTCATTGATAAATACTCCATGTCTCCATGTCGATACAACAATGAAAAACACTCAAATTTGTAAATAAGTAATTGTAAATAAGTATGGAACTGTGTTTGAGTAACAAACCCAGCTGCTCGATTCGGTGGTCAGGTCTCTTATTGATATATATTGCACATGTTTTATTTGATATTGATCAAAACTGATATTGATCAAAACGTATCACGATACGATCATTTATTGCTTTATTGCCCAGGCCTACCTCATCCTCATCCTCAACACCATCATCATCCCCACCACTCTCAACCCCATCATGCTCACCATCATCACAAACCACATCCACTATCATCACTCACCGTATTTATCATCAACCCCCCCCCCCCCGAAACACCACTCCGCCGCCCGTACCTCGTTCACAGGAGCGGCCCAGGAAGCCGCTGCCGGAGCAGTCGCACACGTAGCGGTTCCAGCCCTCGCGGCAGACGCCGTTGTTCTGGCAGGGGTTGCTCAGGCACTGCTTGGGCGGCTCCTTGGAGCACGAGGGCTTCACGCCCGCCGCCTTCTGAACCTCGGCCAGCCGGCGCACGTCCTTGGACTGGCCGTCGATGAACAGGTCCCGGATGCAGCCCACGTAGCCGTAGTTGAGCAGCGCCGTCCACACCTCGGTGGGGAACACCAGGCCCATCTTGTTCTCCGGCAGGCCGCCCAGGTACAGGTTGTCGTCCAGGTCCAGGATCTCGCTCTCGCCCGGCGCCGTGTAGGCGGTGCGCAGGGTGTTGATGGAGATGGTACCTGAGCACGACGCAGAGGTAGAAAAGGGGGGGGGTGTTTACTATTCGGCCTGTGCTTTAAAGAGCTGCTTCTCTTTCCAGAGCCAACCAACAGTAAATTTGGGTCATTGGTGAGCAGGTACATGGGTTGGGCGACTTGCTCAAGGATGCCCGCAGGCAGACTTCAGACTATGGCGTTTTGAACCCAGATCCTTTTTTACGCGTGAAGAAATACAACCGCAATGTCATTTAATCCACAGTGGCACCGAATGAGTCCAACAACAAAAACAATGGCACCGTTCGTTTGTCGAAAAACACAGCGCAAGTGAATTAACATGTGAATAAGCTCTATTAACATGAGGCCGGGCTGATGAAGAAACCAGCCCTAATTACTGTTAATCATCCGGACAGGTGGAGAGTATCTCCATTTACAAAGACTGATGGCTGTTGATAAAACACATTCATCACAGGTGAGGTGGTCTATTAGCGGCCTAATCTGTGATCCCTTAGAGTATCCTTTTCATTTTCCTGGGGATTTCCTACAATAAATCTCCTTTATCTATACAGCAGTGGTCATAAAAAAAAAAAATGGAAAAGAAGAGAAAAAAAAGCGGTTTCCCCCCCCCCCTCTATCATTACACCCCACGAAAGAAAAGCAAAAAAAGGTATCCATCTTTTTGAACGTGATTAACGGTGCGCGGGCAGTTTTTTCCCCGCTGTCTCTCCCTCCGTTTGGCTCTCTCGACACACACAACCCTGTGTTTGTGTGTGTGTGTGTGTGTGTGTGTGTGTGTGTCTTGCGTGTGTGTTGCCCCGTCATGATTTATCGCACTCATTCAGCTTTAATTCCCGATCTGGAGCACAGTAAACAACGGCAGACATGCCTAGACTGCGAAAGCCGGGCAGAGGGGAGCCGATGAGGGCCGTAGTGTGGGGCTGGGGCTGGGGCTGCGGGTGATTCATTTGTCCATGGTTCCGTTACTCTGAGTGGGGGCCATTGTGGCCCCTCTAATTAATGCCTGCCCGCCGTCTCTACTAGCCATCCCAGTCATCGACACCATCGGTAGCCGGAAAAACAGGTCTCTGCCACTCACTGCTACGTCGCCTGACTCCGGGGGGGAAGTATGCCCGACTGCCGGGGAACAGGGACGACAGCGCTGGTGTCTGGTTGTACACGGCGTGATATTTTTATTGAGACGCAGGTGCTGAGACACAGAGGGATTCACACACCTGAACAGGCGGCCATTTCCGCACCTTAAATGAGGAGCCCCTAGCTGTCAGATGGTGTCGCTTTCACCTCCCCACAGAGCCTCCAACAAGCCTGTCCTGTCTCCTCTCCCCTCAGTGGTCCCCCCCCCCCCGTCTGCTCAGGACATCCACACAAACCCCCCCCCCCCCCCCCCCCCCCCCCCCGAAGCTGGAGAGACCTTAAATGTGGTGTTGAATCTCACTTCCACAGACAGAGTTTATTTGAAATTAGCTTGTTCACTTAGTTCTTTGGTTTCATTGCGGTATGTTGATTATTTTCTGCCTACTTTAAATGTCATATTCCCTTGGCTAATGAAAACAACATTTTGTTGGCTTTTATTTTTTAATTTGGCTGCATTCTTTCACCACTGCCTGGAGAACATTCATCTCAAATTAAGCACGGGTTATTTAATATTTTCAGGAAGTACAATAACAATATTATAATGGCGGTGATGAATGTCAAATCGTCATTGTCAACAAAGACAGTTCAATGGATACACCACAAAGATAGCCTGTTATGCATTGAATAACGCATCACACAGTGTGAAAGCAGGAAGAAAACAAAGACCACTAGTTCCGGTCACATTCTCAATAGATTCAATCAAGAAATTGTCAAAGAGTCTCATATAAATATTATAACACAATCAAAGCAGGAAGTTTGTCTGACGAATAGTTAGTGGCGAATAATAGTTAAAAATCACAGTATAATGTGTGTTTGTGTGGAAAAACTGCAAACTCTCGTTGAATGAACTTAGATGAACTTAGATCAATGCTCGCCATCATCAACCCTGCTTTCTCAACAATGATTCGAAGAATAACCATGTTCTCATAAAACACAACGCAGAAGCTTGTCAGATTTAAGTTTCCCTCCATCCACAACGAAGCATAACCAACCCAAACATGAACCAAGGGGAACTCTAAGTGGAAGCCAGCTCTCCTCTTCCTGCCTGTGCTCCATTTCTCCAGCCAAGGTGACCCAGCCTCTCTTGCGCGACCGCTGGAGAGAAGAAAGACGAGGACCCGGTGCACAGTGATTAACCTGGCCCTACTAACATGTTCCCGCTTTTTTCTCCCAGGGTCTTGGCCCCCGGCATCTGTTCCTGCACCTTCCTTCAACCGCACTGCCCCTCCCTCCCTCCCCCTCTCTGCAGCACCCACCCTGGCCACAGCTGCCGTGACAGCACCCCACACTTGGCAGGGCCCACCCGTCACAAAGCCAGAACAGCTCCCTTTAGGTTACAGCTAACGAGCTCACTACATCAAACTCATTAGTGGCCAAAGACTGCCTTCCCCATTAGAGCCTGGTTTGGCCAGGTATACGACGCGCACTGTCATCACCCGTCCATGTGATGAGTCGTTGAAAAAAAACGAAGAGCGAACGAGAGCGCGCGAGAGAGATAGCGAGAGATAGAGGAGAGAGAGAGAGAGAGAAAGAGGGGGGCCGCAGCCTCGAGTGTTGTTGCGCGATTTCAATTAGCAGTCACCGACAGAACGGCCTTGAAATCTCCGTGCCAGATCAGGAGAGGGAGAGCCTTGACCACTTTGTTCCCTGCTCCACAAACATGGAACAAATTGAACTTGTCAAGCCTAATTGAGAGTCCCTCTGCCTGCGGGCGCCCTCGGAGGCCCCCTGAAGCGCGGCGTGGAGCGCTCCCGTCCCGTCGCCTGGTGTGTGTGTGTGTGTGCGTGCGCGCGAGAAGGTCCGCCGGTTCTTCGCGGAAGTCGGTCTGCGGTCACGTTTCTCTCAATAGACGCGCGCTCAAGATAAGAGGACGCGCGTCAGCCTCCTCCGGGCTCTCGTCTTGTGAGAGCCCGCGCCCGCGCTGTGCTTGTCAAAGCGCCGTGAAGACGAGTGTAAACACAAGTCAGACTCCCGGCACTCTCAGAGAGCACTCTGCTCAGACTCCCATGAGGCCTTCGACACGCGGGTGACATGAGAGGAGCGACGGCGGAACGCTCCAGCCTTATTTATAGCCCAGGGAGGAGGGGAGGGGGGGGGGTCTGGGGGTTTTATATTTGGGACGCCGCGGCGCACGAAAGAGGAGGAGGAGGAGGAGGAGGAGGAGGAGGAGGAGGAGGAGGAGGAGATGGCAAGCGGACGAGATGGGGACACGGAGATTAAGTAGTAGTCTGGGAAGAGACGGGGGATGAGTTGATGGAGGTGGGCGGGGGGGCGGGGGGGGGGGGGGGGGTGGAATGACAGATAAGACAGAGTAACAAAAAAACGAAAACATAAAAAAAATAAAAAAAACAACTAAGAAATGCGAGCGCGAGTCGGGAGGGGCGGTGCGCGGCGGGAGAGAGCCGATTGGACGGATGGCGTCCCGCGATAACCCAGAAGGAGCAAAACAAGGTGGGAGAACGAAAGATAGAAATCACCGGCTGAGACCCCGACACATCTACAAACACATTCGTCATTACCGTCTCTCCGCCTTCCAGTTGACACACAACTGTATCCACCATTTTGGAGGGGAGGAGGAACCAGGGATTCTGTGTTGAAGTGGCAAGCACTCCACACACACACACACACACACACACACACACACACACACACACGCACACACACACACACACACACTCACACACGCACACACACACACACGCACACACACACACACACACACACACACACACACACAGTGTGGGCACCAGCAGCCAGAGACTCCACTTGGCATGATGTCCTCTAGTCCCACTCACACATCTCCCCAGCATGCTGGACGGAGAGGGATTACTACAATCCAGTTAGGACGATACGGCCAAATCTCTACATGTGATTGGATTCTCTGGAGTCGGTGGCCCCGCCAGCCAGTCAACCAGGGAGATAGGGTTTGTGCGTGTATGTGTGTGTGTGTGTGTTCACATGTGTGTGTGTGTGTGTGTGTGTGTGTGTGTGTGTGTGTGTGTGTGTGTGTGTGTGCATGCGTGTGAATGCGTGCGTGCGTGTGTATGCGTGCGTGCATGTGTGCGAGTGTGTGTCTTCATGCGTGTGTGTATGCGTGCGTGACTTCATGCGTGTGTGTGTGTGTGTGCATGTGTGTCTGCATGCGTGTGCGTGCGTGCGTGTGTGTGTGTGTGTGTGTGTGCGTGCGTGCGTGAATGAACCCGCTGCCGTTCATGTGTGCCTCTCACACTAAGTGGCGGAGGGGGGAGCCGTGCACAAGCAGCAGCCGTGTAATACGTGGTGATGAGTGAGCCAGGCCACTCCCAGCCATCAGGCTGCTCACTTAAGAGCACAGCGACTCCAGACTGTAATGCGTTGAGGTTGGAGGATGTTGTCTGAGAGCAGAGGAGGGCCGGGACGGGACGGGGGGGGGTGGGGGGGGGGGAAGGGGGTGGGGATTCCATTTGCTGACAAGGGAGCAGAACTTAATGGGAGAGAGGGGATCGTTACTGGCTATTGGCCCTGAATGCATGAATGAAAACAAGGCTTTTCGCCATTTCAACGCAGCGCGATGGATAGTGATGTCCGGGTGCTTCTGTAGCACTTTGGGTGTCGGGGTTTCAACGCGGTCGCTTTCCGGAACGGTGTCAATAAAACTATTTTATTATATATATGTTTTTTTTTACAAATGAAAAAAAAAGTCCGGCCAAACCATATGTTTCTGACTCTGTAACTCCTGGGATTTTGTGCGGATGTGGTAAATTCATTCCTTTAAAATAAATACTTTATTTATACAGCATCATAAATGTTTTACTTAGTCCTATATGGCCAACGTGTGCGTGTTTGAATGCCAAAGCATTGCGCCGCGATGCAAGCGACTGATATGTCAATCTAGCAGCCTTGGACTGGCGGGCATCCCTATATAGAATACAGCCTATATTTTATTTAGCAAGCTGCACATTGAATTACTGTATGTGAATATCAGATGAAGAGATTTGATACATGAGAAGAGGACCGGGCTAGCATAGTTGAGATACGCTGCCATTTTGAAAATATATTTCACAGATCAATCAAACTGAAAAATGTCAACGGCATACATTTAATTATGCCATGCTATCCCTTCTAAACTTTTCCAACTTTAAAATAAAAATGGTAACGTATATATATATATACATTTTATAATATATTATGGCAGATCTGCTCACATTTGTTGATTCAGTGAACAGGAAGAAGCATATAGGAAACAGGTCCGGTCCTCATTACTAACACATGAATCTTTCCCCCAGAAGCGCTACATTGGTATATGGAGCGCAGTGCATGCTGATGCGTCCATTCACTGAGCAATGCAGCATTGAAGACGAGACCACACTCGAGTCAATTACCTTCGTTTATCTCTGGGATTGATCTAAAATGGAAGACGAGGCTATGGCCAATCAGAATCACCTCACACAAAATCTATGGCCAATCAGAATCACCTCACACAAAAAACAACCTAACTTGACATATGTATACTATGTAGGCTATTTTTTTTAATATGTAAGTGAGTCTGTGGGCTTTGAAATGTTTTTGAAAAGGACAAGGCCAGCACAGTTCTGTATTTGTATTTCTATTCAATGAATGAAAGTAAACTGTGCCAAGGACAGACCTGAGACCTGTTTTGTTGGGACAGCTATTGTCGTCTACGCCGTGAACGGCAACGGTCCGTCATTCACAAGACAGGCAACAATTAAATACAAGCGAAAAAGTTAGAAAAAAAATAGAAAAAAAAACGTACAATACGAAAGCCCCATAGTCATATTTTTATTAGTTTTAATGTTGTTTTCGTGGGGCACTTTCCTGTCTGCCATGTTCATACCGTTCCTGTGTTTAATGTCTGAGCCCGGCAGGACACTGAGGCTATTTAGTTTTTACATTTGTTCTTTGTACCTGTGTGTATATATGCTCAACCTGGGGTTATAGATATTTCTAAATGTTATTAGCGCACAGCTCAGCATAGCAGCTCATAGTAATTCTCTCAGTCCGGTGGAAAGAGATCCGCTCCTGTTTCCATGGAAACTTAGAAAAAGGTGGCAAGAAAACCAATCAGAGCTAGGTATACAATGTATGATACTGTGTGTGTGTGTGTGTGTGTGTGTGTGTGTGTGTGTGTGTGTGTGTGTGTGTGTGTGTGTGTGTGTGTGTGTGTGTCTCTGAGCTTGTATGTATGTATGTATGTATGTATGTATGTATGTGTGTGTGTGTGTGTGTGTGTGTGTGTGTGTGTGTGTGTGTGTGTAAAAGGCGTGATAACCAAGTAACACAATTAACACTGTTTAAGTTTCTTATAAGCTTACAGCCTTACAGTAACAGTAGTTTTAACACACATAATTGGATGTTGTTGTTGTCGGTTCTATGGTAAAGGAAGTCTATATGTTTCACTTTTAGTCTTCACTTACATATTTCCAGTTCAACGTCATGCTCATTAAAGCCACACTCCTCATTAACTCTGGTGTCTAAAGCTAGCGGGCTAACAGGGTAGACTGCCATTCGAAAAACATGCAAAGCACTCACACATCTGCAGTTACAGTTAGCTTAGCATCACATGGCCCTGGCTGATGGTATTACCAATGAGGGCGGGGTAACCGCTGTTCTGGAAATGCATACGTCTCTATTTAGGGACCCTATGCTGTGTTCTTTTGCGGGGGTAATGAAACAGTTGATCTAATTTCCACCTCTTGAGAGGAAGTGGTAAACATGGTCAGGGAGGTATATCTAATTTGCAGAATGACATAGCATGGCTTTGGCTCTAAGCACACAGTAACAAATTGCTGCTTGGATAAGCAAATCAACTGGGACCAGGCAGTTCAACACACACACACACACATACACACACACACACACACACACACACACACACACAGGCAAGCACCCTCCCCGCACACACACACACACACACACACACACACACACACACACACACACACACACACACACACACACACACACACACACACACACACACACACACACACACAAACACACGCGCTTTGAGGACACAGTAATGGAGGGGGCACGACTGCCTTTTGGCGAAACAGAACTCAAGTGTATGCCTGAAGCAGAGATTCCTTCAAGGTTAATGTGCGCAAATCCTTTTATAAATGATATTTATATTGATACATAGTCCTATTTAAAAGGACCATGACAGATCAGTTCAATATGACCAGATCAGGTCATTATGATGAAATAGCAATTTTACAATTCAGCCTAGAGACTTTTTTCACTGCAGTTGCATCCACATCCTTATACTTAAATAGTAGCAGCAGTGAAAGTAGTCGAAGTAAAGTAGTAGAAGTAATAGTACCAGTAGCAGTAGAAGCAGTACCAGTTATTCGTAGTGGTAGAATAAGTGCATTTAGTAGCAGTCGTAAGAGTAGTTCTAGTAGTAGTAGTAGTAGTAGTAGTAATAGTAGTAGTAATAGTAGTAGTTCTCAGTAGTAGAAGTTGCAGTATAATAGTAGTAGAAGCAGTACATATATTGGTAGTGGTAGAAGAAGTGCATTTAGCAGCAGTCATAAGAGAAGTAGTAATAGTAATAGTAGTAGTTCTCAGTAGTAGTAGTTGCAGTATAATAGTAGTAGAAGAATTGCACAAATTCATAGTGGTAGAAGAAGTGCATTTAGTAGCAGTAGCTGTAAGAATAGTAGTAGTAGTAGTTCTTAGTAGCAGTATAGTAGTAGTAGTAGTAGACGTAGCAGTAGTAGGAGCATCAAATGGAAGAGGAGGAAATCCTCCACAGTGAGATGAACTATTGCTGTGATTGAACATGCCCACGTTTGTCCACGGTGGATATAAACAGCAGCACGCGGCAGTGTTGGAGTGGATCTGGCGCCGAACATTTCACAGCGTGCCTCCCACAGAGGACTGCAGGCCAAAATAACTTTGGACAGATAATTAACTCAGCGCTGGAACTCGTTCAAAAGAGGTAACAGTCAATTGTGTGCGTGTGCAGCTGCATTTGTAGAGTTAATTGTGCGATCCCCGTTACCTATTCGCTAATCTGGGATCCAACAGTCCTACCATGCTGTAGCAGAACTTCTGGGGAGAGACAGCAAAGAACCTGGGTCGGAAAGCAAAAAGCTGCAAGGGCCGGAGTATTGCCTCGTTTGCTCCTCCGTTATTGAGACTATGCTACCGACCACAACCCATTACTACTTTTGTGAGTTGAGTTGAGTTTGTGTTCGCTAATTCTGCACTTACAGATCCCCGCCTCCAGCAACGTGATTGGTCGAAAACAAACATGAACCGAAGCAAAAGGAAAATGGCCACGTTCCCCCAGATTTGACTTCCTCTGTCGTTAGACTTGAGTTATGAATCGAAAAGTCTGATTATTGACAATAGCTATGCGCTAACTCGTGGATCAGCAGGCGATATTCTTGTTCCAACAAGACACGCTGACCCTTCCCGTGCAACATGTCTTGCTTATGGTTGTAACCCAGAACGGCGCTTCAATCAGCCACATTCAGCACAGAACAAATAAGGATAAAAGGATCCATAAAACCATCTCCAGAACAGATAGTTCCAGAAACCATGTAAGCAGCTCTTAGCAGCGCGCTACATTTACAAGTAAGCGGAGACGTGTGCGCAGGTTAAGAGTTGAACTGTGTTTTCAACCAGATCCCTTTGGTGTTGATATTTCTCACACATTTACAGTTGTGACAGCTTAGGAAGCACTATGACAACACTCTGCTCTCTTTGGAAGCCTTGTGGGAAACGCAGAAGATGAAAGTACTATGTATATAGTAGCCAAATTAACCTTGAGGCAGTGTCCCGCTTTTTCAGGCAATAATGTACGACTATTGGGTAGGGATTTGACCGAGGTTGCTCAGCCAACACCCAAGCAACATTACCGACAGTGTGAGCCATTTTCATCAATAACATGCTTGGTGTGCTATTGACTTGATCAGCCGAAATTTGTATATTCTGCCGCACAGCTTGGAACATATTGTTTTTCGGGTTGTCGAGGAAACATGTGGATGACATGGCCGTTGTTGTAAACGTTGGATTTGTTGCGGACTGTTTACGAACTGTGAGACGCCAGCGGTGTCGTTAATGGAAAAAAAAGAACGCACACCCTTGGAACGTTAATGACCAATCAGAATCAAGGACTAAACAACGCCGTGGAATAAATACACACGCATATTTACATGGCATCCCACATGAATTAACAGGCCCCCCCCACCGTTCACCAAAACAAAAACAAAACAAAAAAAAAACAATCTCTTCCTACCCGATCTGCCGTCGCGCTGGAAGTCCACGTGGTACCACTCGCCGTCGTTCACCTTCTTGTTCACCGCCTTGGTCTTGATGGTGC
Source organism: Micromesistius poutassou (assembly GCF_964030765.1). Taxonomy (NCBI): domain Eukaryota; kingdom Metazoa; phylum Chordata; class Actinopteri; order Gadiformes; family Gadidae; genus Micromesistius; species Micromesistius poutassou. The sequence continues at coordinate 1,424,410 of NC_140277.1, read as the reverse complement.
CCGAGCCCATGTCCAGCAGCAGGTACAGGTGTCCGTCCAGCATCTCGATGGCGAAGAAGTCCACCTTGAGCGTCTGCGGCCTCTTGGAGTCCTTGGGCAGCTGCTGCTTGGGCTTGCCGTGGCTGAAGAGGAGCAGGCCGCTGGGCTCGGTGGTGCGGAAGTCGAAGCTGATGGAGCCCGTCTTCTTGGCGTTCCACTTGTTGAGCACGATGTAGGACTCGGGCGTCTCGAAGGTGATGGGGTCCAGCGTGGCCACGTTCTCGCACTTGAAGGCCACCATGCCGTGCACCTTCATCTTGGGGTCGCCCTGCTTGGCCAGCCGCGAGAGCTCCAGCCGCACGTCGTTGTTCTTGTACACCACCTGGTGGTCGGGGGGGGGGGCGGGGGGGGGGGGGGAGAACGGGGGGGTTAGCGCCACGGCGATACCGTCTATTAGTCATTTAACCTTTGTTTGAGAAGCTTTTTACAAGAGAGACCCGTTAGTTTAGTTAGTCATTAGTCATTACTCATTATTAGTCTCAAGGCTTTAGGACTTTCATTCATGAATGCAGCTCTTACTCTTTCTCAGTGGAGCTGAGAAAATGCTGTTCAGCCATAGCCGTGTTTTTACCTGCCTGAAGCCTTGTGGTACCTTACACAGCCGCCTGCCAGTGTCATGTACACACCCAGTGCCAATGATTAGGGAGATTCACTTTGACTTGTACCTTCTACATGGGGGGACTTACAGGTTGTTATTAAGAGAGGAAGACAACGCTGATAGCCTTAAGAGGAGCAACACTCGGAGTCGAGTGTTCCCCAGGTGAATTGTGGGAGGTATATGAGGAAGAGTGATAAAAAGCCAAATCACTGCCTACATTGCAGGTGTGAAGGTAAAAAACGCTGATCAAGGTCCCAGTTGGCGTCTCAGATTAGAGTCGGGGGAAAAAAAGCTGTCAATGATGGATGGGCCTCTCGCAAGCCACTTAAGAAGGGCCAGATTAATCAAGTGTTCTCACACATACATAAACACACACGGGCAGTAAATAAACCAAGAGGAGGCCACTTCACAATAGAGCTATTAGGGAAAGAAAGATGAACAGCAAGGAGCATGAGTAATGGGATTCAACTGAATAGAAAGAAAAGGAAAAAATAGATAAATGTACGCTCCGATGATTGGCCGGTAATCTCCAACAATTGCAGTGGGCTCGTCAAACTATAAAATGATTAGTATTGGCAATAGCTCACTTACTGAAGTGTATTAGCACTATGACCTGCAAGGCGCCATTCGCTGTCAAGTAGACAAATGCACAGACGGCCGCACGCCTTTACAAAGGATGAGCTGTAACATCATTAAATGCCTGATCGACCATAAACGAGCCGCATTATCATGTGCCTTACTACAGATAAAGAGACTGAACAATTTGCCTTCCCTGATCATTTTTAATTACGCTCTTTAGTTTCAATGGTCACTTCAGTGCCAAATTGTGTATTAAATTCTCACAATCGCACACTTACACTGAACACAATGCAATTATACTTGTGGCTGGCAGCGGGCCACCATATACATAGGAGTGATGACTCCCCTGAATCTTAATTTTACTTCTAAAGCATTCCTAACAGCCTCTCTGTGAAAGAGCAGCAATTTACGTCAAGCACAAAAGCCCGGCAATTTGGGCGGAAAAATCAAGTAAGAGCACTAATTAGAAAGAGTCTAACAAAAGTGAAGGTTGTCCATGAAGCAGCCATTATCCACTTTGGGGGATGAAGGAGCATTGGGCCAGCGCTGTGGCCAAAATCCACTACACTACACACTAACACTTCACTTTGATGAACATTAAAGCCTTTGTTTGGCTTTTTTATTGCAAAATGGGCATTTGAGAGAATGTCAAATCATTTACATGTGAACATGATGCTGCTTTGAAAGTATTATTATATTATATCTGCGCCAGGTGGTGGAATGTGTGAGAAACTGTGTGCACCTGCAACGTGTCAATCTGTTGGCAGAGTGATAATATGATGAGCACTCAAACACAGAGCAAAGCACTTGACATGTGTCAACAGTTGAAACAGGTGAAATGCCGTCCAACTCGCTGGAGGTGTGTACATGTACGTCTGTCTGTCTCCCACCCAGCTATCTATCCACGCATCGCATGTGCTTTGAGTCTAATTGAAGATATTTGTCTCCAATACAATTTAACTCTACTTCTATCCACCTTATCTTCAATGTATCTATCAATCAATGTATTTCTATCCATCTATCTATCCATCTGTTTATGCACCACCAATCAATCCATCTAGTTCTCAAATACAGAGTTTCTGGCAAAACATGCTCTCCTTTTCTTACTCAACATCCTGTTTTGCATCTGGAAACAGGGACACTTCCTGTGGGATTGTGTGTGTGCTTGCAGCTTACCACTTTCGATTTTTGTCTTACTTACATGCAACTGTGGTCGTACAGGTAAAAGCACGTTCACAACAGTGCACAGAAAGGACGAGTGCTCCCCCACTTGATTTATGCGATAATGGTAATGCTGTAAAGCTTTGCTTTACTTTGTATTGTTCTAGCATCCGGCCAAAACGATAACTCCTTCTTGCACTCATCCTTCCGAAAATCATATATAAATCATTTAGAAACCACACCAGCAAATGGCAACACTTCATTTCTTATTCTAAAAGCTTGTGTTATTGGAACGCATGGAGAGTGAAATAGAAATACAAACAAATAGAAGACTATCCTACTGCAGAGGGTGTGAGGGAGGCCATCCCCAAGGCCGGGCGGCAGGGCCTGCCCACCGCACAGACCCAAGACATACGCATAGGAGGTGGACCAGATAACGCCCATGAACCACAGCCCGAGTGTGCTACATGTGTGCTACATGTGTGCTACATGTGTGCTACATGTGTGCTACAGCCCATGTGTGCTACAGCCCATGTGTGCTACAGCCCATGTGTGCTACATGTGTGCTACATGTGTGCTACATGCGTGCTACATGCGTGCTACATGTGTGCTACATGTGTGATACATGTGTGCTACAGCCCATGTGTGCTACAGCCCTGTGTGTGCCCCTCATGCCCATAGGCCCTTTAGCATCGAAGGAGCTTTTGTGTTTGAGTGATGAGCTCCCTCTGTCACATGTGACCCAGTCCTGCATTTGTATTCAACCAGCCTCGCCTGGTGACATGCTGGCCATTAGGCGGTTCACAATGTCTTTCATCATCACCCGTTAGGTGCAGGAATGGCAAATCTGGTG
>NC_140277.1:1306180-1418680 GCF_964030765.1 Micromesistius poutassou | reverse complement strand
TCCTCCTGGGAGCGCGGGGGGGGGGGGGGGGGGGCGGGGGGGCTGCTCACCTCCTTCAGGCAGCCCATGAAGTTGTTGCTGACGGGGGAGCCGGGCAGGTCGGCCGTGCTGGGGCTGCCGCCGACGTAGAAGAAGTCGTCCGAGCCGAGCATGGTGTAATCCTCCTGCGTGTATCCAGTGGTGGTCAGGATCCCGTCCACGGAGATGGTGACCTACACAAGGCGAGCACAGGTAGAGGACATGCTGTACTCAAGAGCGGCCCACGGACAGCCACCTCCATTTTGTGGCTCGTTGTTCTAGTTTTTTGTTTTTGTTTTGTTTCTTTGTCTGACTACATTTTTACTATGTTTTTTTTTTTTTTTTTTGAAACCCATTTTCATGTCTGTTTTTCATGTTCTCATGTTGTTGTTGTTTTGATTTTTTGTTTTGATTATTTTGTCCGGTCTAGGATTAGTAGGAAGAATGCAAGCCCCCAGGAGCATACTATTGTAGTTAGTAAACAAATAAAGTAAGTACAGTGTTAGTATTGTCCCTACTGCAACTCAAAAAGTACTTCGTAGCAGACACAAAAATGGTGTTAGTAGGGTTATCTCGGTTAGTTCAGCCTAAATACATATTAGTACCTGCAGCAGTTTCTAGAAAACAAAATCAAAACGTGCGTCTGTGTTAAAACAAGGATCACATGCTCTTAGAGGCACAGTGTTGTTATAAGTTGATGAACGACCAATGGGAGAGGAGGGGGGAGAAGCACACGTGCATCGAAATAGCATGAAAACCAAACACCAAATCTTATTAGAAGGTTAAGGGTGATCCGTCTGACAAACGGCGTCGTGTGTCAGACGCATGCATAAGCACATGGCTGTCGCCGTAAACAACAACAAAACGGCTATGACGAGACCACAGAAGCGACCGGAGAAGCCCACAGGCCCACAGTGACACGCGATGGTGGGGGATGTGGAAGGGGGGGAGGGGGCGGAGAGGGGCGACGGGCACAGCGGCGCGTATTCAAAATGCATGCCATGCAGAGTGGATGAGAATAGAACTGGCAGAGCCACAGAGCATCAGGCCAGTTGGCCAGGAGAAGCCGCTCCTTGTTAATCACTGCTTGATGCAAAGGGCTCGGGACGATGCGCCTACAGAAGGTGGATCAAAACAGAAATTGGAGACAGAGGCAACAAGGTGTCGTAAGGAGACGGGTGGAAACCCAATGAATGGACTGGAAGGGGTAAAATCAAAGAGGGAGAAGAAGTAGTCCAAAAGTGAGCAGAAGAGTACCAACCGCTAGTTTACCCCCCTTATTTTATTTTGGGGGTGTGTGTATGGCGCCTACGGTAAGAAGAAAGGAAAAGAAAGGACACGGCAAACCCAAACTAAGAGACAATTAGGATGATATCTACCGAACAATGTAGTTTGTTTACCATAGCGTGTCCAATGCCTGAGTGCTTTGTGGAAAAGGGGGGAGAAAGGAAATTAAAAACTGTGAACAGAATAACGACTGTTACTCCAAAAATATATATGATGGTTCACTGTCGTTAGTACATTGTTAAAAACGTCCAAAAAAACAATACCGGTTAGTAGAATGGCACATTCCATGAATGACATGTTAGTTAGTTTCCGAAGCATGTTAGTAACAGAGAGAAATAAAGGGCAAAATAATTTCGACAGGAAACAAAAAATTGAAAACAGCCTTAAGAGAACTAAGGAGAATGCTTGGTAAAAATTGACAGCGAAGCTTTATCCTCGAATCCCTTAAACATTGACAGCTTTCGGGTTTGTATTGGCACGGTGTCCGGTACCTGACTAGACCGTTGTCATTAATGCCAAACGACAACAGCCCACAGCCCTGACAGAGGGCTGCAGCACACACACCGCCAACGGCACTTTGGAGGGCACTGCTAGGGCAGACAACCCTTAGTACCCAAAGTCCCAGGGTCACTGTAATCTAATTCAGAGGACGATTTGTTCCATCTACATCATTATTCATATAATTATCCCCATCATATGATATCCGTAAATATGCAGCGGATCATCAGAAATAGTATTCGTTATTTGAGAATTTGAAACCAATCCGGCAATTTCTAAAGTGGTCCGGCTTTCCCTTAATGCTGAGTGTTCTTATTGATGGAGCTCAGGATCATGTTTACTGCAATGAAAGAAGCAGAGACCCTGATACAAAATTAAGAGCGTCTGTATTATGAGTCTGCATGCACTTTCTATGTATTCTTTGGTTCATCACAATTTAAGAGTCCGATTTTTTGAGTAGTTCACTTTTAAATGATGAAGTGAGGCCAGGTAATGATTCTGATTAAGGTAAAATCAAAATAGTTTCCCTTTCATATGAGCAGAAACAAAAAGACTACTTATTGAGATGTAAAAGCGTTGAATTCAGATACAGACTAACTTGTAGATAATGCAATATCTTTTGTAGTTTTACATTCTGTCAAATATTTCACCATAACTCTAATAATCACTGTGTGAATAAACACAAAAGGCACAATACATCTCATCAGTACCTCCTCTGCCGTAAGTATTGATGGTTTGGAATGGAGTTAGTTAGTTGCCTCAGGAAATTCTGAGTATGTCTACTCTTGCAGAATGTGAATCTTTATCATCAAACACACATACACACACAGACTCATAAGAGGCTACTCTCTCAGAATAGCAGCCTGAATTAATCATTTCTAATAATTTAGCTTTTGTTTTGTCATCTATATACATCAATACATGAATAAATGTAATGATTCTAGAGACAAACGGCACGTTATCCAATGTATTTTAAACAGTGTGATAACCAAGCCTGCCCCGCCGTGCTCCACAGATAGCGTAACCTTCTTGAGTTATCTAGGTGCCTGCTCAACGGCGCCACTGGATTAGCTCCATCCCCATCCGTACAGGTCAATGAACGGAATCCATACCACCCACTGTAACACATTGACCGGGAGTGATCGGCACCGTCTAATCGATTGTGTTTTCGGACTCATTAACTCGATCCCCCCGCATGGTCCTCTGTACTGTTACCTGACGTAGATTCCGTGTCACTTTGACATCATGCCAATCATTGTCATTAAATTTCCCATTGACCGGCTCCACCAGAGCCTCAAACGCTCCGGAGCCCAAATTAATGACGAGGGACACGGCGCCGTTTTTCAGCGCCAGGTTGACGTAGTCGGCCGATTTGCCCGTGTGCAGCATCAGTCCGTTCCTCTGCAGCGTCTTGAAGGAGAGCGTGATCTCGTCGCTGCTGCTCTGGATGGGGTTCAAGGACAGGTCGTAGCAGAAGAACTCCGATCCTTTGAAGGTGGCGACGTACTCCTCCTTTCCTGTGGAGATACAGAAGAGGGGGGTGGGGGGGGAGAGATACAAAAACGTGTTCGGCGTTAATGTCGGTGTCGCTTTGGGGCGTCGGCGTCGGAACACAAACAAACGCTCACGTTTACATCAGAGAAATGTCACCCGATCTGGACGGAGGAGGAACGGCGGCGAGTGGTGGAATGGGTGCCACGCTCCTGCACCCTTTCCTGCAGGAATCGGACACACTCACCTTACTCACCTGCTGGCTGGAGAAGATGGCTGCCAAGGCCCCGACTTTTGCTAATGTTGCTAATATTTCTAATTTCGCTAATGTTGCGTATGTTGCAAAACAGGCTTGTGGTGCTTACGTGGCTAATAGCGCTCATGGTGCTAATGTGGCTAGTGATTTCTCCACACCTCTATCCTCCGTTATCATAGGTTCCATAGATGCAGCGTATGGCTTTATCCCGTGCCCCGGACAGGACTGTGGGAGTAGAACAGCGCTCTTGGCATGTCTAGGTACTCCTCTGCCGGCTTTTAACGGGTATGAAGAAATGCGTTTAAACCCCTGCAATGCAAATAGAAAGATCCATGGGCTCATTTTCGGATGGGAATTGCTGTACTTCCCCGATGGTAAATTGGACTGGATCCAGAGGCCCGCCGCGATTGGCCGATGGCCGTATTTATGTTTCCGTTGCCTCGATGGTAATGCAGGACGGGAGGCTAGAGGAGTTGTAAAGGGGCTCCCGCTTATGGCCGCATAAATCTAGTTCCAACGTAATTGACGTTTCCCCTGTGCTATGCTGGTTGTAAACCCGCTTGCATGCAAACGAGAGTCTAAGTTCTGTAATGGCATGGAATTCCTTTGTGTTTACCAAGCCTCTTCTCTGTTCACCTCGGAAGATCCCAGTGTCCATGCAGAGAGCCAAACTGCAGCATTGCGAGCCCTGGCGTAGGACCTATTCATCAAGGCTTTTCCCCCCCTTCCATAAAAGAGACTCTCAATTAAGTCCGCTACATATTTTCCAGCCAATAAAAGTGAGCACATCGGCTACTTCCTCTGGCCATAAAAAGGCATTTTAGATTTGACAGGGCTAGATAATAGGAAAAGCCTAGGGGAAATCCTTAGCACTAAACAAATAGATGGCATTGCGTTGTTGCGTGTTGAAAAGACACCACAAACAAACAGAGACAAAGCAACAGTGGGTGACAAAATCAAAAACCAATTAGAACGTGGCCTAAACAGGGTTAGACAGATAACAAGCCATTAAATCCAGCAGCATAAACCCCCCCCCGAAAATAACAGCAATGGACCAAAGCACTCAATTACCATGAACGAGGAACACCCCAGGTTTATATATACTTGACAAAACACCCACAAAGCCACACACACACACACACACACACACACACACACACACACACACACACACACACACACACACACACACACACACACACACACACACACACACACACACACACACACACACACCCTAGACTAGCATCCCGCCTTGGATACAGTCAGGCAGGTAATAAAAAAGGGGTTGCTGTCTACAACAATTTGTCACCTCATCGATTCCCTCTTAAAGGTACTATACCGCACCTCTGAGAAAACTACCTGAGGTCGTAATTGAAGTTGACTGGCTCTCTCCACTCTTTCGTCATTCCCTCAAAGTCGGTGCCCCCCATTAGTAGAAACGAAAGGCCCTATTTTCTCCTACCTAAATCCCCTCCATGTGCACACACACACACACACACCAACACACACACACCAACACACACACACACACACACACCAACACACACACAAAGCCTGGCCTTGTGGACTACATATCAAATGAAATGTGTGGTAATCCTTATCATGTATTTGCTCATGCTCCCTTTCTTTCATTCTCTCAATCACTCTGTTCTTTTTTTCACACCCCCGCACTCTGGCTCGCTCCCTCTTTCTCCCTCTCATGCTCTCCCTCCCCTGCGCCATCGCTCCATCTAACCTCTGCTTTCAAACACATACAAATAATTGCAATTTTTTGTCTTGCATTTCAACATCTAACAGCATATTCTAATCGTTCAGCAAATTATCCACACAATAACAACCAGAAACATCAAGAATTGTTTTTTTTTGAGACTATTAAGGAGCATTTTTGGTAATATAAGACCTAATTCAAAGATCAAACAATTATTTGATGTATTGATATAGCTGATTGTGCAACGTATGAATACTGTGCAGGCAGCTGCTGAAATACCGCTTTCAAATCCTAATAACGGCAAAGACGGCTCTAATGATGATGGAAAACGAGGAACCTTTCGAATGAGCGACAAATTTGCGTAGCAATTAATTGATTTGTTCAGAAAAAGAACATACAATACATTGATTTGTCTCTGGGAGAATACATTTCCACATTGTAAACTTCCAGGTTGGTGCCAAGCCTTGTTTTTGGTGGATGGTTGTGTCATTGCTTGCGTATTTGCATGTACACCGGCTATATCTCTGGCCTAATATATTCAACAGTCCATCAGCCCGTGACAAGCTCCTGACATCCCCTCCGCCTTTGAGACACAAAGCCTGACGCCGACGCCGATAAGATCTGTCTGGCTCGCCGTCAACACAGTGAGACACCGCCGAGAAAATAAGCATAGTTAAAAGTCCTGCTCCCGGCGAACCTTCACGAACAGAATGACAAGGTGAAATCCCGTCACAAAGTTCTGCAGTCTCTTTGAGCCATTTACTACTGCCGCGCCCGGCCGGAGTCCTGGGAATAAGACTCTGATGCTGTCTGTTCAGGATCATCCAATTAACACCCGCATGTCTCTGGGCTTAGCACAATCCATTTCACCTACCAGGAGAGGTGATGCAGTAAATAACCGTACGCTACCCATTGTCGTTTGCCATCCTAATCTTTTAATGAGGACTAATATTTAAGCATGGAAAATTGTTCATCAAAGGCACAGCCATTGAAAATGTGCAGGAATTCATCATTGAATGTTGGCTCAAAGCAAATTTTTGCATGTGGGTGCTTTGTAAGGACCATAAAATGACTTCATGCCGAAAAATCGATTGAACGTTAGGTCACTGAACTCGTGGTAGGTGTGTCATCCAAAACACAAGGAAATACCGAAACTGCCCTTGCTTAACGGCACATTTTGAAGGTCAGAAAAAATTGTGAATTCATTAATTACAAAACAGAAAAGTCTTGTGCAATCCTCCCACTCAAGTGGGTTAAGTCTATCCACTCACACTCCAGGTATGAACCAAGGAGAGACACTCAGTAGAACAGTGATCCACTCAAGGAAAAATCTAATATGCAGTAGGCTGCGAGTCTTGGGGGAAGAAGCCAGAGCAAACCAAGGCAAAATATTCCAAGTCTCTGTGGACGCGACCTGATCAAACTCAGCTCTCTGGAGCATCGAAGTGACAGTTGGCTGTTTTACTGGGCTTCGCTGCTGCCCTGTGCGAAGCGTTTCGGAGGGCTGCACACATCGCATGCACAAACAGTACTTCTGCAGTAGGTACCGACATAGAGTCTCTTTATAAGTCACTTTGCGCCGACATAAATCTGGCATCTACTCCCCAACTTCAGATTTTATTTGAGTTAGCCCTCACCCAAGAGACCAGACTCTCTTTGCCTTTCAAAGAATGATCAAACGTGAGACTGACGCTCCTTTAAACTCACTGCCGCACTGGCTATGCCAAAAGTGAAAAGACAGTAGAAGCTCTATTCTGATGACTTTATTGTTACATTACACCATCTATATAGATGGTCTATATCTATATCTATATAAAGAGCTATATGTGGTTGAGGGAATAATACGACCACCCGACACATATTACATAATTCAACCATTGATAGTTTAATCCTTTTAATCGCAGAAAAAACAAAGGCATTATCTTATCGCCACTTGGTACCCCTCCACCTATACTCCTGAGGCTGCTGAATCCCCTTAGCCTTAGCAAGAAACTAGACCGGAGAGAAAGGGGGTTTGTGTTTGACTTCAGCAGGTTCATAGGGAGTTCACAGAACTGCATAAGAAGGCGAGAACACCCAAAAAGCAGCTCTTTTGCATTTTTAAACAAGGCGTGTGCTGGGATTGACTTTGACATCACCAGCATGCAGCGGTGAGACCAATATGTTATTTCTGCTTCCACCAGTGATAGGGCACTGCAAACTGACATTGTATTTCACCCCGTTCCAGCTTCCACTTGCTTTCCGCCCGCAATGAATGACAGCCTATTAAAACGATAGCACGGTTAGTGTCATGAAGCCTGCCTAAGCCTCTTATACCCTGATAGAAGGGAGTTCTCCCAAAGTACATGAGAATGAGAACCTCAGCCTTCTTAAAAAAATTGTAATTGAAAAAGAGAGAGAAAGACCCCGCGTTCTCGTTCACATGGACTTCCGATCTCACGGCATATAGACTAAACATGCAAACGCTGGAAAAATATTTGATCTTGATTTCCGTTGACAACGACAGAAATCAAAAGAAAAAACATGTTCTGCTCAATCTAAATCAAGGCTTTCCGGCGCACGTTAGGGCTTTGACTTTTGCCCAAAAATCATATTTGAAGTTTGTTTGTTTATTAATATTAATATTCGAATATATTCAAATATGTATTACTATAAAACGGGTGGTTTAAATCAAGTGATCTGATTGGTTCCTAACTGTTGTATAATGGGCATATACATAACTGCTATGACGTCCAATCAGTTTGGAGAGTTCTGTATCACGCCACGCCTAACTTTAACTGTTTATTTATTCATAAAAGCAATAGCATAGTTCACTGAAGCCTAAAAATATGTTGATTGATGGAGAGGGTGGAAATTAGGGATGTTAACGACCCCGCGGCTCCAGCAGTTGCGGAGCTCAAAGGGTCTGCGCTTTCCTTTAAGACAGAGGCCCGCCCGTCATATTGCAAAGGTTGTGCTCAGAAGCACATGAATAATGCATTTGATGATGATAAACAAAATATCACAGAGCATAGAGCACGATTGTGAACATTTAAAATCATGTCAATTTACAATAGGCAAAATGTGTCGGCGTCGGCCGACTCATTTTTAAAATTAGGATATTAATGCTGTCCGCCTCCTCTTTGCAACGGAATTTAAGACATGAAATAATTTAATTTGTTGTACGCGTTGTCATGCGCGCAGGCTGCCACTCTGTCGGCTATGCCCCAATCTTCAACGGCGGCTTGCAGGACGTTAGCCATGTATTCCGCTGTGCCTCTCTGGCATTGAGCGTGTCTACAGGATCGCTCTCTGCACAACCCAGTTAGTCAACGCTGTCCAAGCATCGGTGGTGATGGCAACTTTCTCCGCTAAGCAGGTTTTTTATTTTTATTTTTTTAATTGTATCTCTCCGGTCAAATTGTCAGATTGAAATTTCCTAATAATCGGTCTAAATAAAAGCCTGCTGACACAGCTCCTCTTATTAAGGCAACCTGGTCTCACAGGAATCCGTGAAATGAGTCGGTCTACGTCCCGTTTACAAAAAAAGAATGCCCATAAAATGTTTGAATATTAAGGGCTGCCTAATATTCGTTCGAATATAATATATAAATATTTTTAATATTCAAATTATATTCGAATAACGAAGTTCAGAGTCAAAGCCCTGGCGCACGTGTGCGAAACGCGAGCGGGTTTTCCCAGCGCATGGCGGCGTCACGTAGCTGTCGGCTCCGGCGCCGGCGACGGCTTAGCAAACTGTGTGATTTAGATTCCCAGAGTGCGGGACGCCTCGCTGGGCGGAGACGGACCTCCCTCCGCCGGTGTCAGTCCACGGAGATGCGGGAACGTGGCAGCAAATGTACTCATAATTGCCTTCCCTCCGTTCAGCTTGTCATTACGAGCGGAGGGGGAGGGAGGCGTCAACCAGACACTTGTTAGAAAAGAGGGGGGGGGGGGTAATATTCGGTTAGCTGACATCCGTTGGCGTTGGTAACATGCAGCCTCCGCCGTCACACGGGGTGGCGTTGGGTTTGTGTGTCACTTATGCGGACGCTGTTATGCCTGCGTCGGAGTACGTATAGTACGTATGCTAATCTGGGTTCAGTTGTACCCGGTCTTTATCTAAGGGGGAGATACACTTGTAGGGCGGCCACTTGTTCTGACATATCTCAGAGTGGAGCTTTTATAGAAATTGTCCATTTGTGCGATACAATGGGTGTGTCCACACTTCATAGCTACATCTAAATGGAAAATATATAGACAAACAAACATGGCTCTGCTGTCTTTGAATATATTCAATTTGAATACTACGAACATTGGGCCAAGGACAACAGATTTTTCCTATGGAATAAATGGTGGCATTAAAGGGTTTCCGGCTGAGCCACAGATATAAAGGATTTACCAGTGCCATTTCCATTCTATTAAATCTGAGTCACTAATAGATGTGTAGGCCATTATGGTTACTATCTTCCTTCTACAACTCTAGAGTTGGTCCCAAATCGAATTCAGTCAATTATTTGTATTAGTACTTTTTAAGTCCTGCGGGGGAAATATCATTTCATTTGCTGGTCAGATTCAGTGCCTAAATTGTCATGGTTGGAACTGGATTTGCTCTGATCTTTGGAACAGGAAATCGGCATTCAGTATTTCTATCCCGACTCAAGACATCTGGCTAACGTGGAAATGTGACTGGAACGGGGCCCAGGTTCATAATTCCCCAGAAACTTGGAATGGAAAGTAACCCCAATTACTGGAAGCTGTAGTTTGGAATGCTGGCATGGCTCGTCCAAACTTTAAACTCTCCCTGGCCCGACAACATGATAATCCAGCTGTTACAGACTGCGTTACTCTCTGCTGCCTAACTGTTGATATATGTGTGGAAACCACACTCTACCTAATTCCTATTACGTCCACACAGTTATGTTGTGAACCATTCACCTCATGTACAGGGCTGATGACATATACTACATACAGGAACAAGTAAAGCATATACCAAACGTAGAAGTAGCATACCACAAACAACAAAGAGAATACAGAGAATACAGAGAATAACAGAGAGTATGACGCCAAGTGCATATGTCTAAGAGTCTAATATACTTTCATTATGGTGGCGCGTTGTTTGTGTGGAATTATGAGCTCCAGTAAGGACAGAGAAGGGAGCCGTGTAACTCAGATATATGCCCGAGATAAAACCATGGCAGTGCAGTAGAGTCGGTGGCTGCTCTGTTAATGAGCGTATTTGGGTGCTTTCCACGGCGCGCTGACTTTCCTCGCAGGAAATAGAACACAAGCTCATAAAACAGCATATTAAGGACCTCAAGGTTCAGGACAAATACAGTGGGCTACAACGGCCCCTAATACAAAGGACTTTCCGCCAACATGAAAACACACACACACACACGTCACGCAGTAGGACAGAAAAGAGAAAAAGTAATCACTCTTTCCCCAAGCCCCGGAGCTGGAGCAGAACCACGAGACTCCAGAGATAGCTTAATCTAACTAGGCATCTGGAAGAAGAGAAAGAGAAAGAACAGCAAAACCCACAAAGACCAACAGTCCGACTGGCCCGTGTGCATATCTTAGCGACGGCAGAACAGAACAAGGGAACAAATCAAAGAAGAATACGTATAAGGCACAGAGCGACACACTTACAGCTGTGTGCAACCCTAATATGCTCTCAGCCCATTACAGAATCACAACAGAATTACAGTGAAGAGGGAGTGTAATGTGCTGAATGCTAAGCTGGGGGGAGAAAAAAAAGGAAAGACGTCAGGCACGCACGCATAATCCACCGGGGCGGGAGTTAAAGCCAAATTCATTTCTGTGCCATAAATCCCGAGGATAACGGTAAGGGCCTTAAGGTGACGGGGAGATCAATTTCTTCATCAGAAAAAAGAAGTCAGCCTTTGGATTTTAATGTTTTGTTGCAACTTCATTTGCACATTAATTTACATGTGAAGCCCCGGGGATCACAGGGACTTATCTTGTTCATGGAACTGTCATCTGTTGCGATGTGGCAGCACATTGTGACGCCGATCCGTCGCTCATTCGAAAGGTTACTCGTGTTTTTTTTTGTCACCAGAGCCGTCGTGAACGTTATTAGGATTTGAAAGCGGTATTTCGGCAGCTGTCTGTACAGGGTCCATAAGTAGCACAATCTGTTGTATCCATGCATTGAATGATTGTTTGATTGTTGAATTAGGACTAATGTTACCAAAAATGCTCTTCAATAGCGCAGCAATTGAAAAGCAAGAAGATGGCAAATGATAGCCTTGGCCACTCTTGCTGAGTCCAAATTAAGGAGTCCTTTTGTTTCTAAGAGAGTCTCTCTCTCTCTCTCTCTCTCTCTCTCTCTCTCTCTCTCTCTCTCTCTCTTCCCCCCCCCCCCCCCCCCCCCATGCGGCTTTCCCAATTTTCTTAGGATCCCACACACGATGCAGACATACCTTCGGAGGAACACAGAGTCAAGAGGCACTGCAGTGTGCTACTCATGGATAACTCAGTGATTGAGCACGAGAGCTAATTACATGGGTGGAGTGTCCCACGATGCGTTCTGTGCCTCTCAGCTTCTTTTGTATTCCAAGGACCCAACTCACAGAGATCCAATGCCAATTGGACACAGCCTACAGCCCTTAGAACGCACAACACATGCTCAGACACCATCCTCCATCCTTTATTTACCCCGGCAATGTATTCACTACCGTTCCGCACAAGAAATAGGTATAGGGGTTACTTCTCTGAACATACCTTAACTCTGCCGCTGACTTCTTATCTGGCATATTTTAATGTATAAGACTGAAAATGATTATAGCCGAAAGGGGAGGCTAACTTATTCAGACAAAATGTTCCACCATCACATGTTGTTTAACACAAACCACAACAACAACATATGTTTGTATTAAATTGGAAAGATGCAAATCGTTCCCACGGAAATGAACTATTGCTTCATGGTTACCAATCACAACACTGGCAAACGTACTTAAAGCATTGAATGTGGGATTCTAACGTCATACGGGAAATTTTAAGTGCTTACACCCCAAGACATGGGTAGAGCAGGATGAACCGATAGATACCCATGGATTTAAAAATGCATATCAGTGAAAGAGCCTTGATAATTCTGGACCTTGCATCTCGTACAATATGTATGTGCACAAGCTGTGCCATATCTTCAAAAACAATCTGAATATTTACGTGGAAAAACACTATCTGTCTTTCCAGTTCCAGCGGAGCCGGCATGATCCGATCGTTCAGCGCGTCCATGAAGTGCACACTAAGACACTTGGTGGCATGGCCTGCCTGTCAGAACCGGCTCTGTCAAGTGCGATGAGTTGAAGTTGAACTAAACGTATCCTGAATCCAAAAGAACATTGGCTCTGCGTGCCAACTCTCACTCCTCACTCTCCACCCAACTCCACACAATAACAGAACCAGGTAGACCCGCCACGGAGCTTTTCCAGCGACGTTGGAATGCATGTTTCACGTTGGGTGCTTCGATGCTAGCCGTTCTATCATTCCAAACAGAGGTTTGAAACAAAAGCCTATATGTGCCTATTCCCCGATGGGGAGAACAAAAGAAATGAGTTCACGGTACATTGCATCGCATAGTTCCCTGTTTAGAGCCGAGCGTGGATGAGGAGTTTGCTGGAGGACGGCGAAGCGTGACGGCGAAAAACAGCCACACCTCAGTGGTTTGCTTGGCAAGGTCACCGGCTCCACCTTGGAAAGCGTTTGATTGTGTTTATGTTTATTTCTCTGGCGTACCACACGCCTCCTGGTAAGGAAGGAACTCATTGTTGTTAGTGAGTCCTTCCGTGTGGTAGGCATAGTTCACGTTTATGATTCGTACGGCGATATGAATGTTTAATGACGCCCTGGCATTTAGCTGAGAACACAGAGCATCGCTGAGAAGGCACATTTGTTTTAAAAGTTCATGCAGCTTGGTATCAAATGTGCAGTGTTTTTGTGTTCTTTATTTTTTCAATAGAAATGGTGACTTAACAGCAGAACACGTGATGGGGAAACGTTATTGATCCCTCCACTACATGTCCCTCAACTAGTTGTGATCAATCTTAACATTGATATGAACGTCTATGTGTGTGCTCAATTCTGTCTTGCATTTCCAAATCATTGGAACTAGGATGTGTTGACACATTTGAATGATTATTAGAACTTGTTAAGTTCTAATATATCTAGGTCTAATAGATCAGAGAAATACGTGACTTTCTGATTATTCACCATGTTTGCCTGAAGACAAACAATGAGCCTGATAAATGTATCCGCGCATAATCCCACTCGATAGCCACATCAACCAGAGTGTACGCATCAGACACACAATCACCAATTCCCCTTAATGCACTTCAGAACAGCTCTATTGTTGCATCCTGTCCGTCCATCATTCTAATTGCACTGACGACGCAATCGCCCACAATGCTTTGCAGCGATCCTGTCGTGTACAAACACGCCCACCCCAATCCTCTTAGGAACCTGTTCATCATCCACACGAGGGAGAGGGGTGGGGTCGGGGGGTGGGGGTGGGGGGCGGTAGGCTGTCTATCTAGAAAAAATGCTGACCTACGGTGGGGGAGTTGTGACACTCCCCTCCGTGGCTTTACTGTTTCGGCGGCGTTATGGTTCTTCCCTGCTGACGTCGGGACCAAGGTCATTTCATAATGGGGTGTCCAGCTGCCAGAGTCCTGTCAACAAGCCTAAGTGATGGAGGGGAGGGCGGCGCCGCGAGCCGGTGACGGGAGTCAAGGCTACGGGAGCTTGATAAAGATCAGCGTCCATCACCAGGGAGAAGGCACGAAGAGATGGAATGGTTAGCGGGAAAAGAAAAGAGGATCAGGCAGGGTTTTTTTTCCTCTATTCCCCTCTTAAGTTAGATAAATACATGGAGAGGCTGTCTGCGGAGTGTTGTTTGTTTGTTTTGTTTTGTTTTGTGTCTCTTACTAGCACTCTGTTTGGCGTTGTTGACGCCTGTGCTTAGAGGATTGTACGCAAACGATCACTGTGCAGTGATCGGAGGGGCAGCGATGTTATTCACTACTCATTGCCGGCTATGTCAATAACACCAAACAGGCAATTTGCAAAAGACTGAGCGAGTTGCATTGCTTCCAATTAAAATCTGCAACTTCCTGACATTCACCGGAATCTGCAAGCAAATTTAACGCTTCGTTCACACAGTCCTTCAACAGAGGACGTCGGGTACATTGTTGTTGTAAAGGAATCGCGCCGCATGGTCACAGGAGCCTTATAAGAATCCAGCTGTTGGGTTACAGGAGCTGCGCCTTCTTAGTGGCATTATTGATCTGTTGGGTGGGGTAAACTTAAACATACCTGAGCAAGATGTGAAGATATGCCATCGTATGCTTAGGGAGTACAGGGGAATGCGCAGGAGACTTGCGAAACTGTTGTGAATTCTAGACGTTGAGGTTTTCACAAAGTAAAAATAATATAGTTGAAGGCACATAGCTTGATTTGTTTTAGAAAGCAATCGAGCACCGTGTAGAACAGGGCAGAGTGGAACACACACATTTTAAATGAACTCAAACAACAGAGTTGCCGTCTGTTATTCTCTGAACTGTGCACCGGAGACTAGGAGTTTGGTCTTAACATGATTTCCATTATGTGAGGTGTACTTTCATCCTTTATGCAAGCAAAGTGCATTACATTTATAATAAATGTACACTCTTTAACGCGTAATCAGTCCCTTTTTTTCATTTTTCTCAGATGTTTTCTTTTAATTTTGATATTCATAATGTATGTGCTAACGTACGCACTGATGTCCCTTTCTTGTTCTTAGGAACCACAAATACATTATGTAACACTCACTAATGCAGGCTGACCAATGCTATTATTATAGACCAGTGCTATTCTTATAGTATGACCAATGCTATTATTAATGCTGCCATTAAAGGCTGCCCGATGCTATAATAATATTTACTATTATCAAAGGCCATATTCATTTGTTTCTGTTTGTGTATGGTATCCGATATGCAAAAAAAACCTTGAACTTGAATAAATAATACGATTTAATATCCACCCACCTCTTCATCTTTGTATATCCGGTTTAATTTGAACATATTGCTACTGAAATATTCTTAAATGGTATTTTTGTTCCTATATGCAGTTATTATATACAATCATCACATTCCCTATAAAGTGTATTTCTATGATTTACTCTAATGTCTCCAGTGGTGCAGGATCAATAACTGAATATTTTCACCCCACTCAGATTCCAGAGTTGGCGCCAGTCCAAAACAATGCAGGAACTCGAACTAGGCTTTGCTCTCGACAAACTGAGCCAAAAAGCATATTTTTCAGAATACACTCACCCAGATCAGGGATCAGGAGCGATAAAGAAAATAAGAGTAATCACATTTGCAGCCGTTTCACTACAACTTGGCGACAGATACACG
The DNA here is from genome assembly GCF_964030765.1 of Micromesistius poutassou. NCBI lineage: Eukaryota > Metazoa > Chordata > Actinopteri > Gadiformes > Gadidae > Micromesistius > Micromesistius poutassou. Next base: position 1,403,022 of record NC_140277.1, on the reverse strand, counting down.
CATGTAAATCAGCCCGCTGGCAGGGACAACAGTGGCATTAAAAAAAAAAGAAAAAACATGATTTTTTCCAATTATTTTTTTGTGGCTACTTTCTGCAACGTCCTTTTCTTGCACTTTTTGCGAGGGCTGCAGCCCAGGGTGACAGAGTGCTCTACCTCTCCGCCGCACGCCGCCACCTGCCGTGAAAACCGCGGCTGCTTCCGCCATATGCCGCGATGTCCTGCCAAACCACTCCAGTCTGTTCTGCCGTGAGCAAATTTGATTATGGGATGGCTGGGAGCACACGGCACTGCTCATTAGGAACATCAGCGAGGCACGTCACCTGTTTTAATGTGCGAGCTGCGCACCGCTGCCGCCGCATTTCCCTGTCAAAATGGCGGGCCGCCACATCACGTCCGCCCCGCTGACGTGACAAAGAGGCTTACGCTCTGATACAGATTCCCCGCGTATAAACACGTTTGCAGAGCTGTCGAGGCGAGGTTTAAGGACAAACACGGGAGCCGTCGTGCCTAAATCTGCATACATTGTGTCCACACAAGCCTTATCATTTCTTTTAGACGAACCCTAAAACACTAATGCACGTTAAAGAACGGCTGGCCCCGGGCTTTAACTACCAAGCACCTGATCTGGGTTATGCAGATTCTAAATAGCCGGGCTCGAATCACTGGTGGACGTAATTCTGGTGAGGCTGGAACACCAGGTGTTCGGAAAGGACTCGGCTGATTCAGTGCAAAGACGAGGCAGGGGATGAGGTTATGCAGAGAGCCCGCGTTCTGCCACCACCAGGAGCTGACAGCCGTCCACTTACGTTGTTGGGTCGGCGTGCGGGCAGATGGGATGGGGAGCCGGCGGGGATCAAACGCAGAGCTCTGCTGTGCCGGGTTTCCAGCCGGCTAACACCCACCGCACTCTTGACATTTTCCGCAGCCGGTCCCCTCCCTAGCAAGCCATTCCTAGCCGCCAATAAGGAATCACTTCATCCATCACAGTGCTTAAGGTACCCGGCGGGACTGTGAGTGCTGCAACGAGACGCAGAAAAGAGTAGCAGTGTGGCTCCCCTGCTTTTGCTTTTGTCCCCCATTTGTCCCCCTGTATCCCACTGTATTGTGCTTTTTGATAGTGTATTCGGGGGCGGGGGGGGGGGGGGGGGGGGGGAGAGGAGAGTTTAGCCTCCCTGTGCTTTGACATGATGTTCACTCAGCCATGCCAGTGCAGTCCTCCCGGAGCCATCGCAGTGGATTAACCCCTGGATGCTCACTGGATCTGCTCCCCCTCTGGCCAGCGTTAGGCAGCCCCTGGCGCTGGTGGGGCCGGTCGGCTGAGGTTAGAATAATCATATGAAAAAGACGAGCAAACACGGGGCTGATGGTTTGGCAGGGTAAGGGAAAAGGTCCGGGCTTTAATCTTGTTTGATTGATTATCCCTGGTTTATAGTGTCTGATGCCAGCATTGATTTCCCTGTTTTTTTTTCCTTTTTTTCCTGCGTCGTCGTTTTACAAATAAATGACATTTGTCGGACAGATGTGGACGGGGACGCGAGGACGGGGGGAATCGATAAAGTGACGTTTTTGTTTCTGGACAGAAATGTCAGGCGCTCGCTCGAGTATAACAAAAAAAAAAAGGTTAGGAAATGCAAAGGCCATGCAAATGTTGTGGAAAGAAAAAACACAGACGACTCTATTTCCAAGGATAGGCTGGAGAACCTCCAGCAGGGCTAATGGCCTCTGCTCAGCTGAGGCTGCTGATGGATTAGAGGGTGCTTGGCTGTGACACGGCCACAGGTCATCAGCTACCATCCAGAGACGCAGTGCACTGTGGGGGGGCCGGTGGCGGCGCGCTAGGCAGAGGGCGCTACAAAATGGCACCCGCCGCTTCCACGGTGTACCGCTATATAATGCATCGGATATGCAAGCGAGCGGCACAGAGAGAAATAGGATATTGTGATATTGTTTGTCAGTCAAGCAGCGGCGACCGTCGGGAAGGTAAAACATTGTGTCAGAGGAGTTGCTGCGCGGGCACTTTTCTCACAATTATCTGTTTTGCTTCCGCCTGCAAAATAAACATGGGAAGATAAATTGCGGCTAAAACAAAACGGATTGGATCCAGCACACCTGGTTTCATTCCCACCATCAATTTGCTCAAATGGGGGGGGGGGGGGGGGCAGTGGACAAGCTACTGTATTTTGAATGCGAAGAGGGGGCAGAAATTGTCATTCATGGTGCAGCAGAAACTATGTGCAGCAGTGTAGGTTAGCACCACGTCAAATGGGGGTCTGGAAAAAGAACTCCCCCGTGGAGCCAGAGGCAAACAGTTGGAACGAGGACCAGAGGGTGGGTGGGGGTGGGGTGTTGATCATGATGATGTCATGATGGGGGGGGTATTCAAACATGATGAAGGGCATGACTTCACATCCAAACTGCCACACCAGTCACACGCGCCACGCTGCGATGTTAGGAGAATCAATCCGAACAGACGGCTGTGCCCCCCCCCCCCCCCCCGTCCCTCCTCCCTCCCCCCCCCGTTCATTACTGTGATCACAAGGAAGGAATGCGGCCATGTCGCTCTGCCGGAGACTTGAGACGACCCCGGGAACACGGCGCTGGAGGGAACGCAGCCACTTCTGCCTCAGCCCATTTGCAGTTATGTTGTGTAGCTGCTGTTGTTGTTATTGTTGTTGTTGGATCCATCGTGTTCTGTTGGGTGAGGGGGCGGTCGGGGGGGGGGGGAGAGCGGGAGCAAGGCTTCTCCGCTCCCGACATGGGGATTGGTGGTATTTTATGCCGAGAGGGCCAGCAAAACAGTACATGATGGCTTCCTCCGGTCGTAAATATAGCCATTGAGTCAGCAGCCAGGAAGGACCCCTGCCACCAGACTGACACCGCATTGATTCATTCCCGAGGAGAAAGAGGGCCGCGGCGGGTGCACTATAGCATCACCACGCACCTATTTCTCCCCTCTGAAGGGACATGGCGGGGAGGAGAGGTCTCCTGCTCCAGCCTTCACAATAGAGCAGCCGGTACGCTCGCACTCAGGGAGATAGCGGCGGCGCTTAAAATACGTCTTTGTAAAAAGGGGGACAAAAGTGCGTTTCAGCACCTATTAAAGATTGATGAGTGTGTCCCCTTTACTGTTAACGTAATTGCGGCTGCTTTTCTTCGAGGCCTGGGCTGTGTGGGCGCTGGTTTCCCCGTGCCCCCCCCGCTAATTGAAATACAAGCCCGGAGCCGGGCGCCGCTCTGCCACGAGTCCTCAGGACAGAGCAATAAGGGCTTTAATGGCTGAAAGCTGCATCCTATGCACAAAACGGGACGCGCCTCCTTATTAATATTTTACGGCCTCTTTCCCAAACACTTATCTAATACAGTTTCCCATTATAACAGCGGTGTTTGATGCGTCTATCTTCACCTGCGCAGGAGTCAGGACTTCTCTCCACAGCCGTGGCTGCATGTGGCACGCGAGTACGAGGCAATTAAATCAACGGCAAAGACAAAGGGTGAAGGAAACATTTTATAGAGGATAACTTAGTCTTTTCATATTTAATTAAAACGAGCTGTTTAAACGGGGGGCCGGGCAAAGCTGGATTTGTATGCATGAATGGTGCCGCATTAGCTGCATGAATGACAGCGGTCTTCCACCGGAGTCCCAGTGAATCGTGAACGGGCCGCGTTGAGTTGCGTCGACTTGGATGGCGCGTGGATAACCCCTACCCCGTACCCCTCTCCCCCTCCCCCGATCCACCGTGTTCAGCCATGTCATTGCGTTTAATCACTGAATGTGGAGCATTAGCGGGTCAGGCTTCCCATTGTGCGTGCCTGCGTGTGTGTGTGTGTGTGAACGCCGGCTTGTTTGGTGGCCAATTACACTGTGGATTAATTCCGTCGACAGTGCAATGCGTTCCTGTCTGTGAGACGGCGGGCACCCAGAGCTTCCCACCCAGCTTCCTTCCCATGCCAACCAAGGCCCTGGATAAAAGAGCGAGGATCCACTCTGTGATGGCGTGCCAGAGACATGGATTCCCATACCCAAAGCCAATGCTCAGCCACTGTTTAAGCAAAATGAAAGAAAAGGGGCGGTGGTGGTGGTGGTGGTGGTGGGGGGGACAGTGAAAAGAAATAAACAACAACAAACACACCATGGATTAAGAACATGGCATGCCAAGTCCGGTGATACTATTGGTTTAGATTCAGTGCCAATGGGAGTCACTTGAATTCCAATGGTTCCATTGGAGCCCTACCATACTCCATTGGCATATGTTACAAGGGGGATATAGACCTCTATTTATAATCTGTTACTCAGCCTATTAATGCGGTCCCTGCCTCCAGCCCACAAGGTCAACCCGTGGGAGCCGCGGCCCTGGCTACACCCCAACAATACCCCTCTGCAGGCTGGTCTTAGCATGCAGCCCGTGGTCCACAGTCTGCTGCCCTGGGCCCCGCAGACCACAGCTCACTGTGAGCCCTGGGGGCAACCTGAGCAGGAAGACCAGGGAAGATGGGTGGAAGGGGGGGGGGGGGGGAAGAGAGAGAGAGAGAGAGAGAGAGAGAGAGAGAGAGAGAGAGAGGAACAATCGCCAATAGCATAGATATAAAAATGGAGAGAGAGAAATTAAGTGAGAAAGGTAGAGAGGAAGGGGAAAAGAAGAAAGAAAGAAAGCCAGAGAGGGGATGAGGATGGAACACAAGGGACAGCAGGATGAGCAAAGGGGGGCGTAGAACATAAAGAGTTCAGAGTCCGGACGCAACGGAGCCCAGTGCTGACATCATCAGACAGGAAGAAGGAGTTATCCTCCACGGGCTCCCAGAAAATATGCCCTCCTGTCACCGGGGCGGGATGACGGAGCCGGCCGCCTCTAAAACAAACAGTGGCGTAGTGTGTGTGTGTGTGTGTGTGTGTGTGTGTGTGTGAGGGAGGAGGGGGGAGGAGGGTGGAGCGTGGGGGGGGGGGGGGGGGGGGGCGCCCGCGGGGTGATATTGAACGGTAAAACAATGCACCCCGCCCTGGATCCAAGGGCCATCCGGTGGCACTATATCAGCCGGGCCTGACACCTCGCCGGGATGAGGAACGTCCGGCGCACAACACAAACGTCCTCCAGGGCGCCACCGTCCTCGGCGGCGCCACATAAGTCACCCGGTAAGTGCGGGGAAAAAAAAAAAGAAAAAAAAAGAGACGCCGGTGCCAAAAACTTTACAACAAAAAACCGCCGCACGCCCGAAACAACAGCCGCCGCTGCCGCCGCCGCCGCCGCCGCCATCTCAGTAGCGGCCCAGGTTGTGCCGCTGCATCCTCTTTGAGCCGTGTATATTTATTCACCTCTGATAATAATCCCGGGACGGAGTCAAAAGGGACGGCTTACCCACGTCTGAACGCACAGCCAAACACCCGGGCAAAGCCAGGTATTTGGTGATGCATTAAAGTTGGGGATACAATGACGTGCCGTCTCTCTCTCTCTCTCTCTCTCCCTCTCTCCCTCTCTCTCTCTCTCTCACACACACACTACTGAATAAGGATTCTGAGCCCTTTTCTGCATTGCTCAGGGAGAAATATTTTCTACCTTTTTTTTGTTTATTTGTTAATTTCCTCCCATAACATCAGTCAGCGCGTCGGCAGGCTTATAGGCGCATTAGACACCTTTACAAAATGTCAAGACACCCATCCGCAATCTTTTATCTGGAGTCTGGGTGTTTACGTGTGAGAGTGCGTGCGTTTGTGCGTCCGTGCGTGTGTGCGTGCGTGCGTACGTGTTGTTGTAGCGTATAAGAAGCCTCTGTAGAGTGCCCGGGCGATATAGCCGGGCTGCAATGAATAGAAAGCAAGAGGGATTTATGAATAAATAGGAGGGGGATTGGTTGTAGGATAGAGTGACGGACAGATAGATGAATCCTCGCCAGCCGAGACGGGGCGGGGGGCGGAGGGGGGGGACTGATTTGCACTTTGTATACGTTCAATCCCGGTGTCTGCTCGCGGGGAAAGTGCAATATCAGCATGTAACTGGCAGACAGGGTGCAGGGGCGAGGGAGGGAGGGAGGGAGGGAGGGAGGGAGGGAGGGAGGGAGGGGTGCATACACCCACTCACCCAGAGCACCCTCCTTGCGGGTGGGACGCACTCTGACTGTCACAGCAGAGGATGGAGTGGTTGCAAACGACAACAGCACACACACCACCGATTGTACGGGAATCGCTCCAGCACTCTGACTGCGATATCGCAGAGCTCCTGGGGGGGGAGGGGGGGGGGACTTTCCTTCTAACAAAGGAAAGTCATTACCACGTGTGGATGAAGCTTTCACAAAATACTTTATTACTGTTTACTACTGCTGGCTTGAGTTTGTGTTCGCCAATAACGTGCGTACATATCCCAGCCTTAAGCAACATGATTGGTCGAAAACATATTAGAGACGAAAGATTTGAGCTTCAGATAGGGGTGTAACGATACACAAAAGTCACGATTCGGTACGTACCTCGGTTTTTAAGTCACTGTTCTGTATGTTTTTCGGTACAGCAGTTTTTATTATTTTATTTTTATTAAACAATTGGATTTTGATTTGATTTATTAAATTGTATCAAACAAATGCCTAACACAAATGAAAATACATAAAATACAATTGAGGATAAAAACACAATCAAGTCCAGGACTTATTTCCATTGTGGTCCTCAACACAAAACTTCAGGACAAGACAAGACACTCACAGTGTCACAGAGTGTGTTTTTTTTTTTTTTTTTCGGTATGTAACGAAATGAAACGCACATCGAACCGTCAGACCCATACCGAAAAATTTCAGTAGGAATGAGTGTATCGTTACACCCCTAGATGGCAGACATTATTATTATTATTATATATAAGTATGATTTGAGACCTTCATGACCATCTATACTTGCTGTGTATAGTTTGTGTTCATGTGTTTGTAAAAGACACAGTTCCCTCACCCATGAGCAGCGCACACATGCTAGCATACACGACACAGCGTGTTCTTAGTCGATCTCAATCCAAAGATTAAAAGGCCTTTTTTCCCCGCGCTATGACAACGTACAACTCACCACACAAATGAGCACGTGCAGCTCAGGCCTTTGTTATGACACGACACCGAACCCAAAGACAAGGCCCTCACAAAAGTGACACAGAGCAGTGAAACAGTAATGAAGAGCCACCAGCGACCGCGTCAGTGTGCTTTGTCGGCTCGGGGGGTCGGCTAAGGTTAATGAAGAAACAGCAGGAGTGAAAAAAAGAACCCACTGCAGTCTGTTATTATTGCGATGGCTTTAGACATCACTGGCAATTAAATATAGGCAAGGACGTGGCATGCTTTACCCTGATTAACCTAATGGGTTTGGCAGAGAGCAGAGTCCAGGCCTTGTTTGTCACTTCCACAATTCTGATGAGATTATTAGACGAATAATTGCATGACACTTGTTATCCGGTTACATCTGATCTTTGACGAGTTTGCCATTTTTTTGCCAGCATCAGTTCGTCACGGATATGTGGCGAAATGTTTACTTTCACAAACAAGACTGCCACAGCAAAGCATTTAGTGGCAGCAATAAAGAAGGGCAGTCTGATCCATCCGATGCAGCGGAGGCTAAATAAATGAATTAGGAAACATGTCTGGGAGCGCACCGGGTTCAAGGGGAATGGGCCCGGTGTTTGATGGGTGGCTTAACATCCGGAGACAGAGCTGGGGGCGCGCACACACACACACACACACACTCACAAGCCCCGTGTATAAGACCCTCATCACCTGAGGTCTAAAACGTTGCAAACGCCTGTGTATGCAACTACCGGTATGCATGCAAGTGTGTGCGTAAATATGTTTACGTATGCATGCGTAGTGTGTGTGCGCGTTAATAGGATTATGTATGGGCCGTGTGTGTGTGTGTCTGTGCGTGAGTGCGTGCGTGTGTGTATGCATGCATTTTACAGTGTACATTTTACAATGTGTGTGTGTGTGTGTGCCTGTGTGAGGAATATAGTGTGCGGAATATACTGCTACGAGTGCAAGCAATAAGTGTATGTCTGAACGTGCATAAATGTGTGCATGTGGGCGTGCATGCGCAGATCTGTGTGTGTGTGTGTGTGTGTGTGTGTGTGTGTGTGTGTGTGTGTGTGTGGGGGGGGGGTTGCGTAGTGGCCCCATAGCCCACGCGAGTGTGGCTGTGTTTTACCCAGAGGTCACAGCCCTCCGCGGCGCAGGCGAACGCTCCACTGCGTTCATCAGGCAGTTGTGAGGGTCTCCAGGTGACTGGTACATCCATCTGACAACACACCTGGGGCGGGACTGCCGAGACCGTGCCCCGCGCGTTGCCCCCCCTGGAGACCACCACCACCAGCCCTCCATGTGACTCATTATGCCACAAAGCAACGGGCGGTAGATGAGATTCTCATTGACTAGACTCAGCCCCTCACTCAATAGTGGAGGAGGTGGTTTGGGGGAGGGAGGGAGGGAGAGGGAAGGGAAGGGGGGGGGGGGGCAGCCAATTTAAAAAAGAAAAAAGAAAGCGAGTGGAAAATGGAGAGAGTATTCCTGTGGTTCTTGGCTCCGGGGATGGGGGTGATTACCAGGGGTATGAATCCAGAGAGGGAGAGTTCTCGCAGGCAGAATATGACACGGTCAGCCTTACAGCCGGGAGTCGCCCGGCCTAGTGCGAGACATGGGGAACTGCTTTAGAGGTTATTATTATGAACAGAAAAACGCTAGCTAGCCTTGAGCCGGCGGCTCACGCTGGAGTACTGGCTCTCACTGCGATGTAGTCGCAGTGAGTGAAAATTTGTGTTATTCAATATGTGGCATTACGCTTTCATCCTTCTTTCCCTCCGTCGCTCTCTCTCTCTCTCTGTTTCTGTCCATCTCTCTCTCCCTGTATATTTCTCTTTCTCCCTCAATCAAATTAAGAGGATAACATGTACAGATTTATTTTAGAGCTGAAGTGCACTCCATGTGGGAATATGCAGAATATTTATAGCAGGGTACATTTCATATTCGCCCTTTTGAAACATTTATGATCAAGAGCGTTTTTTGGTGGCAAAGCTCAGCCTGTTTCTTACGGAGCATAGCAACACGGAAGCTCAAAGGGCAAGAGAAACAAGCGGCGGCACGTTCAGAGTTCCCCGTATAAAAAAACAAAAACATTTTACCGACACCACGCGCACGCGACGCGAAGGAACAGAGGGGTATCCGAAAGCACATTAGAAACTATGTCATCCCCGGCCCACCGTGGTGTCTCGCGCTTGAATATCACAACCATCATCCCAGGATCAAACGGGCGCCGTGGACATGGGCCTTCTGTCGGGATGGCTTCATCAAACCCTGCCCGACGTCAGCTGTCTCTGCCTGGCGGGCATCACTTCCTGAGAGCGCTCTTATCGTGGCAAGCGCCGCGCCTCAGTCCCGCTCCCGTATTCCTCAGAGCGAGCAGAGGAGAGGAGAGCAAGCCCCCCTCAGATCACGCTGAACGCTGTCCGCTGTCCGCTGTCATTCCAAACGACGAAGAGACGTTACAGCACACGACCCAGACCCTTGAACTATGGAGCTCGCTCGGTACAATGTATATTATTCTGCTGTTCCGACCATCTTCTGCTGGCCACAATCCCATGGCACTGATTTATTTTAGAGCGACAATGTTACAAAGGTGATCTTTCCTGTTAATATAAATCTGTAAGGAAATATAATAACGTAATTTAGGTGCAGCGGGTGATTTTTTTTATTTGCACTCTCAGGTCGCCACACACACAACACAGTCCCCAAAGGATGACGTAATTGTCTCATAATATTGTTTTGCAGCCATACCTCCGACCGCCCTGGAGGCGTTATGTCACTTTCATCTGGCACATAATTGTGTGTGTTTCAGTAGCCACAACTGATGCATTATATGACAAGTATACATGCATGTTTATCTATCTCTCTCTCTCTCTCTCTCTCTCTCTCTCTCTCTCTCTCTCTCTCTCTCTCTCTCTCTCTCTCTCTCTTTAGTGAGATATTTAATATGTTTAGAGAGCACCAACTGTTGGAACTCTACCAATTGTTTTCAAGCTCTTGTTTGGGTTTATAACTAATACATCCTGCTCAATCCATCATTCGGTAGCAGCAGATTGGAGATCATTTTAACGAACACGAAAATGAAAGTGAAAAAGAAACAGTTGAAACAGGCGGGTGAGAATTTCAACACTCTAGATTAGAATAAATTAAACTGCTCTACTCACAAAGCATTAAAGATCCCATGGCATGCTACTTTATGACTGCTTTTATATAGGTGTTAGTGGGCCCCTAATACAGTACTTGAAGATGTTCAAGAAATTCAGCCTTGGTGCAGAATTACAGCCAGTCACGCAACGAGCTCTCCACAAACGTGCCGTTTTTTAGAGGCGGGTCAAGGTGGAGGGTGGGGGTGTGGCCCTGAGCAGCTTGCGGCCACGGTACCATGCGCTAGTGTTTACAGTAGATGTATCGCAATGGCGAGGGGCACACGGCTTTTGGCCGTGTTCTGTAAATATTCTAGAACACTCCGGGTGCTCCGGCGGGAATCCTGGAGCTCTATATCTAAATAATATCATATTATTCATAGATATCTATATCATATAATATATATTATCATGGCCAAAATCTGTGTCCGCCTGCAGACGATATTATGAATCTCAAACGACTGCGTCGGGTTCTCCGACGTCTCTGGTTCTTCCACTTCCACATCAATCTGAAGTACATGAACTGTGACATGGAGGAGAAAGGGATTGTTTCCCGCGATTGTCTCCCGCCGGAGCCCCGCTGCCCGCTGCCGAGGCACCACCGCCTCCGCAGCGGGCAGTGCCGACGGGGGGCAGCGGGGCTCCAGCGGGAGACAATCGCGGGCAACAATACCTTTCTCCTCCATGTCGCGGTTCATGTACTTCAGGGAGTCAAAGCCAAAGTTCCTTTCCCCCAATTCCTTCTCAACCGTGGCCGAGATAACACCCACTACGAGTCTCGTTGTGGAAATACCAGAGACCTCAGAGAACCCGACGCAGTCTAGTCTTTTAAAATAATAATAATAACAATAATACATTCGAGCAAAGTATAGTCCAGGCTTCCAAAACAAAATCTAGTTTTAGGGTAAATGATTGGTTAAATGATTTGGGAAAGAACAGCTGATACAGCGGTAAGTTGTACTTTTAAATCAATGCATCTGCAAACACCGTGACCATGCAATAATAGGGGCCGTGCGATAATAGGCGTTAAGTATGCTATAGGCCTACTGCATGAGAAAATTTAGATCGATGTTGCGCAACAATCGGGTGATGGGCCCCCCCCCCGAATATTGAAGGGTATTTCGCACACTGGTGACAGCATATGGTCGTTAGCGTTGTGACGTTTTGCTTCCTTCCCTGAGCATACTCTAGCTCCACCATCTCTCAACAGTCAGATTGTCAAGTGAGCAATCCCTGGTGCACGGTATTACCTGGATATTACTGCTCCCCGGGGTGCTTATTAACGACCTGGGCATTAATGATTGAATTACCCCTCCCTCAATCCTCATGTACCTCAGAAAGGACTCATTTCGGGGGAGTCACTGATAAAAAAACCAAACATATACGCAATACACACAAAATAAGTGTGAGCGCACAGTAAAGCGCTGAGATTGTGCGCATAGTAAGAATAAAGCATAGCCCCTAAAATTAACCTCAAATCCCCACCAATAAGAAACCACTGAACCGACGAGACCCCCGTCCTGACTTTTAATCCCACTTATCACGAACTAAATCCATGGCCGAGTGGTACCACAGCAGAGCTCACCTTGGATCAGCTGCCATTCATTGTGTTAACCCCCTCCCACACACACACACACACACACCAGACCAGACAGGCCTCATTGGGATGCCGGTGGCTACCTGGTGTGTCGGAAGCACATGACCTAAACCAGCGAGGACGGAGGCCCAGTCTGAGTCATTAACACTCAGCGAGCACAGCTCAGCCCCCGGGCCGCCCTGCCCTCCCTGACAGTAATGCATTCTAATCTTGTCCGCCCATTGAGAGAGGGGCCGGGGCTACACTACAGATAACAGGGCCGAGCCAATCAAACACCGCTGTCTGTCAACATCTCCCGATCAATCACCCGGTCAAAAGTGTGAGGCGGCCCAGCCGTGCATGATACACCAACCTCGACGACGACAACACACACACACACACACACACACACACACACACACACACACAAGCACACATCCGCATGGATGCGCCCGTTCTCAACACAGCGCTACACAGCCCGTTGGCATGGGAACTGAGGCAGGACGGCCGGGGGCCCCCGCGGTGCGGCAGATGACCCAGGAGTCAACCCCGTGGTAGTCTGTGTTCGCCGGCGCTACCAAACAAAACAACGCCAAAGTTTTTAGAGTGTGGGGAGAAAAAAAAAAATGAAATCAAGTAATGTGTCAACAGCTGAGGCTGTGAGGGAGCCGGCATATTTTATTCAGAACGAAAGTGTGCTACTGAGAAGGCAGACTGCCATGAGAGGCAGAGGGGGAGAGAGAGGGAGCGACGGCGAGAGAGAGAGAGGGGAACAGAGTACGGGGGTTATTTTCAGACTGTGGCTGTGCATTATTCAGCAATCCCTGTGTCGGGGCTAGACATGACAGCCTCCCCTGCTCCTCAGCATAATTCCTTTCATCCTCGTGGAGAATATTCTCACCTCGGGCCCTTTAATTTAATGACAGGAGCACTGGTCAATATCGTTAAGGGAATCAATGCATGGAGCTTGGAAATACATTTCATTCAGTGTATTTATTGTAATGTACTCTCTATCTAGTACAGTAAATATCAGTATGTATACTGTACTAATTAGTATATATGTTTAGATTTTGTATGTATATATATTAGGGCTGGGTGATTAATCGAATTTTGATCGCGATTTCAATTTCAGAGTGAAACGATCACCAAACTAATATAATCGAGTTGAAACAATTTTATTTTATTTTTTTTATAGAAATTGCAGAACAGCTGGATTCATATCTGGACTTTATTTTCTATTTGACTATTTTGTGTATTTTTTTAAGGGGAAATTTCAAAGTTCTCATTTAAAAAGTGTTTTTTTTGGAGAGAAATTATGAATAAATGCATCATGTTTTCAAACTCTCTAAAATAATCCTTTGAATAATCGAGATTTCAATATAGACCAAAATAATCGTGCTTTTGATTTTTTCCATAATCGAGCAGCCCTAATATATATATGTATATATATATAGGAGAGAATGAGTAGATCCTTAGGCAAAATTGGTTCCATTATTCATTAGGGAAATGAAGACTTTCCTGGTGTGTTTCCCATAATTGTCTTAACTAATAAGTAATTTGGTTCATGAACCAAGGGTACAAGAAGTGAAAGGGAGGGAGGATAAGCATCATAAATAATAAAATGGATGTCATAAACACAAACGTGATGCAGAATATGAAGTGGCTCCCATTGCAGAGTTAAGCCACACACACACACACACACACACACACACACACACACACACACACACACACACACACACACACACACACACACACACACACACACACACAGTGTTCCAGTGACTATACTGTACGTTTTTCTTCCATTGTCGGCATGTTTACTGCCACGATGGGCGATAGTATGGCCGCCTTGCCTGAAATCTATGGGCAATAATAGAAGACTACTCATATATAAATTGTGCTTCGGTAAGCTAATTATTAATCAATCACTTATCAAAACCATTTACATTTTCACACACAGCTAACCATCCTTAACGTGGCATATAATCCCGATTAAATTATGAAAGCATTGCTTGGGGGATGAATACTAAAATAATACACGACATTACCATTATTCTACACTCTTTAGGGCAAACATTATGGGAAGATAAGTTAGCGCCCATGCTAAGGGCAGTTCCGCACGCTAGCGCGCTGAGGCGTAACCGCGGCGATGGGTCTATATTCAATGCAACCCCGGGGCTCCGGAGAGCCAAACGGTTACATCCTATCTCAAGGTAACAGCACACGCACTTCACAGGGGGGGGGGAATGTAGCTCATTAGACACAGGGGCCTCGGGGGACCCGCACGAGGTGAGATCCAGAGTACACCGGAGCCTCGGCAGAACCGCCGGGGGAGAGACAGACAACTGGGACGCAAGAGAAGAAGAAACAAACAGCCCGGCCAATCAGAGGCCGCTCCCTTGGAGTTCAGCGTGCCCTCGTTCAACTTGGAAGGACGAGCCAGAGCGATGGTTTCGCTCGCGCTCTCCGTCTCTCTCTCTCTCTCTCTCTCTCTCTCTCTGACTCTGTATCTCTGACTCTCTCTCTCTCTCTCTATGACTATCTCTCTGACTCTCTCTCTGACTATCTCTCTCTCCCTCTCTGTCTCTCTGTCTCTCTGTCTCGCTCTGTCTCTCCAACTCTGTATCTCTCTGTCTCTCTCTCTTTCTCTCTGACACTGTATCTCTGTCTCTCTGTCAATCTCGCTATAAAATTATCAGGAGTGAGGGTCAAGAGAGAGTTTTACAATGAAAACCACGCAAAGGTAAACACAGGTAAACATGGCTGAATAGGTTGTGTTCAATATGCTAAATATTCATATTTTCCATGAGAAATATTTATTGGCAGTATTTTTAAATATTTTAATATTATTAAAATATTATTGCTAATTAATCATTTCCTGTAATGTGTACACACAGTATATCTTGTATGCCGGTAATGCATGCTTGATCAAAACATATATATGGCCTATGTTAATAAAATGGTCCATTTAATATTGGCCAAAGTATCGATTTGACTAAGAAATCAATCATAAACTGACCACACGTCGTCCAGTTGTGTTAGGTATCCATGCCGTTAAATTCCCTTTGCGACCAGCCTGTGTTTTTTTCAATCAATCAAATGGATCACAAACCATTATACACAAAGTTAAATGAAATATGTAAAGGCAAACCAAATGAGCATTTGCATTGGCATTGAACAAGAGAGAACCGCGGGGGGGCCGTGAGTCTGCATCAATCCACCGGCCGTAAATTATCTGGACGTTATGTTTAACGGCAAATGCAGCTCTCAGGGTCAAGCTTTTATTAGGCTTCATAAATCTACCCCCCGACGGAGGGCTTATTGTCACTATACCTTCCCATGGACCGCAATTCAGCGGGGTGTGAGACGATGTACTCTAAGTGAAGAGGGCCTTTAGGAAGGACCAGACCGAGGGGGGACAGAAGGAGGAGAGGGATCCAATCAGAGGGCCGTAGAGCGGCTCGGAAATAACGAGCCGACAGGGCTGTCACGAGCACAGTATGAAAATAAAAATGAAGTAAAAAGAGGAGACATGGGGAAAAGTCATATCTCCCCAGCGGGTTCCGGTAACACTTATGAAGAGATGTGGGTCACAGCATGATGTGTGCGTGTGCGTGTGTGTGTGTGTGTGTGTGTGTGTGTGTGTGTGTGTGTGTGTGTGTGTGTGTGTGTGTGCGCGCATGCGTGCGTGGGTGCGTGTGTGTGTCATACGCTAAGCATTTCAGCATTTCCG
Organism: Micromesistius poutassou; assembly: GCF_964030765.1. NCBI lineage: Eukaryota > Metazoa > Chordata > Actinopteri > Gadiformes > Gadidae > Micromesistius > Micromesistius poutassou. The sequence goes on along the minus strand of NC_140277.1, from coordinate 1,387,542 downwards.
AAAATCGGTCCTAAAACAGACCGAAAATAGAAGCTCCGTCTATTGATATCATTTCTTAACTGCGAAAAGGTCACATGCGACTTAGTGGTTGTGTAAAAAAATAATAAAAACAACGAAGAGTTGAAGAAACTATTTTGTACTTTGATGGTTTAGGTTTATATACAACATGTTTACCCATTGGACAACATGTGTTGGACAAACAATCTTTTTTTCCTTTTTTTGCACCACAGCACTGAGTTTACCATTTCCAAAAACACCCCGCTCTTCATGCAGGCCCGTATAAAAGGAAGCTCTAAATGGCTTCATCACACACCGAGGCAAGGACCTGCTCATCAAATTGCACTTTAGAAAACCACCGGGAGTGAAAATATTGTCGGTTCTGGTGCCGCTGCTGGGTTTATGAGCTGTGTCTGTTTCACTGTGGCCCTATGTTAAGTGCTCCTGGTTAGACCTGAGATTTATTGAGTTACCACTGACCTTCTGATGCTCTATCCAGGTTTTATGGGTCACAGATATGGGTCATAGGTCATGAAATACTGCTAAACAAGCCCACGCCGATGCACTTGTAATCTATCTTGGGACAAAAGACACACACACACACACACACACACACACACACACACACACGTGCCTGTGCAACCTAAAAGCCTTTTTCAGGGAATCACCTTCACATGGCCTTTTAAAAAATATACCGATCATGCCAAATTGTTTCAATGACATCACTGGACATAAACTGTAGCATGCTAAATATATCCCATAGAAATGCTTCCATTAAGGACTTCACATTAGCCAGGGATGATTTGCAAACGCTGGGCAGTGCCCACCGAATTTAAACGGGACATCTCAATTGCATCCAGTAATCTGTTATTATTCCCCTAATTGCACTGGATACTGGATACGTTGTGATTACCATCTCCCTGCATCTATTCTAGTCACCGGCACATGATCCCGCATCGCACTGCGAAAGCAAACACGCCAATACTTTCTGATGCCTTTAAGCTTCTTAGGAGAGAGAGGGAAAAAGGGAGAGAGAGAGAGAGAAAAAGGGAGGGAGAGAGACACACAGATGGAAAGAGAGAGAGAGAGAGCGAGAGAGAGCGAGAGAGAGCGAGAGAAAGAGAGAGAGATTGAGAGAGAGAGAGCGAGCGAGAGAGGTGAGGTGGCCTGTCCATCTGCAAGCCTGTGATAGCCTTCAAATCCCATTTCATGAATGACATTTGAATCTGGGTATATTGGGAAGAGCAGAGGAGTCTCACTTTGTATTCACCCGGCTACCAATAAACCAACTCATCTTTTCACATATTACCCAACAGACTTTGGATAGGAGATCAATGCTCCTATTAACATGTTCATACACACCTTTAGCGGAGCACGAATAGTTAAACTATATTTAAAGAATATTTATATATAAGACTGCGATTAGTTACAGAACGTCCTGTTTGTTACCTTCACTACAACTTGAAGCAGCTTGTAGGCTGTTTCCCCATGAAAGTAAAGCCTTGTAAATAACTTGATGGCAGTATAAAATGTGTATAATGTTATTCACGAGCTAAACCAATCCCGGGCATCCATCCGAAACACAAATCAGATTAATTAACAGTGCTTCCTTTGGGATTTTATTTTCAGAATGATTTTGTATTATTAGGCATTATAAAAGTATTAATTATGCTTAGTCAATCTTATAAAAATTATTATCAGCCCAGAATTACACTCACTCTATAATCGAAATATGTCATTAGCCTTAGCCTTTTTTTTGTACTAAATGTATTTTATAGTAGTAGTAGTAGCACCAGCAGCAGCAGTCACTCGTACTAGCACTAGTGTGAGCAGTAGAATTAGTAGGTTTGGTGTAGGTTTCTACTTTCTACCTCCCATCTGGGTATACCACTCACTCTCCTATCTCTATTTCTGCAGGTCAGTCCTCCTGTCCCTGCGGTGCCTTAATTCGATTCAAAGCCCGCCCCCACCGCCCAACCCCCCCTTCTGCCCATGGAAGTTCTGTCGCTCTGGCGAGCTGCTCCTGTGATTTATTTATACCACCGTCTCTAGAGAATGAGCTGTTCCTCTCTCCCTCCATCAGTAAATACAATTTCACCACAATACAGCCGTGGCAATTTGTCATTATTTAAGTCCCCATTTGCCTTCTCAGAGACTACTGTGTGGGTCTTTCTCGCTCTCTCCCTCTCCTCCAGTCCACCACCACTGGCCTTTCGCCTGTTTTCTACTTCATTAGTCATGTGCGCCACATGAAGTGAGATTTCATTCCACTGAAATATTTGAATTTCAAAGCCCTCTGTCTATCTGAGGTGTCCGAGTCTTTGTGTGAAGTTTATTTTATTAAAAGGATTGCAGAATACTGTTACCATGCTAGCCCTGGTGATTCACTTTGTCCTGAACTCGGGAACGCGGAGATATTTCAATTGAATGGAAAACACTTTGAAGTTAAAACTGTGTTTTCAACAAAGAGTTGTAGAGAAGGCTCCTATTCTAGTGTAAGAAAGTGCGGTGCAGTCAATGAATAATATCTATCATTTAATTTGTAACATTTGATTGCATGTTTTTACCATGTTTTTGTGTTGTTAGCACAGCCAACAGTATTAGTAGTTACTGTTGTTGTTTTGGGGAATATGAACCATCTCTCTCAACTGTCCTCCCACCACAAACAGAATATTAGGTACGCAGAGCCTTGAGGCGCAACATCCCTGCACTAATTACAGCAACCGTTGCCAGGCAACAGCAGCAACTGGGGCCCTTGGGTTTCAGGAGTGGCCTAGTGGTCAAGACTCAACCACACAGTAGCTGGAGCCCGCGATGGATTTCGATACATCCTCACACTGACCCTGTGTGTGTGCGTGTGTGTGTGTGTGTGTGTGTGTGTGTGTGTGTGTGTGTGACACCATAGTATTCTACAGTAGCCATACGCAGCATGATTTAACTGCATTCTATTTGCAAACACAAAAGTGTAATTATCAAAGCTGATATGAACATGTAGCATGTTGTTTCCCACTGAGAACCACAACAGTGTCAAGGAGGCATTGTTTTATTTCTGTAACCTCCCACTATAACGATGTGCCACCATTTACTCAGAGGAATGTTTCTCAAAACCCTCTCAGAGAAACAATTACCAACCTTGGCTTACATTTAGAAACTGTGCTAAATCTGAGAGTGTGCTGAATTACGTCAAAGCCCAGCTCTTTCTAGCATAGGGAGGGGATCACTGAGGATCTTCAAATCATGTGTTTAAATATAGATGAGGTCAAGATACTTAACTGTGAATATCAATTATGCAGAGAGGCAGGTGAAAACACTGTTAAAACGTGCATTACATGACACAGTAGAGGAAGCTGCCTAAATCTCAGCTCTGAAGTGACGTAATATCCCTGTTATAAAATGTTAATGTTGCTGCTAAAATACATGGAACCAGGACATCTATAAGGATTGTTATCTTCCATCACATCACTCTGACTTGGCTGATGTCCTGCCAATAGCTTGTCATGTGCTTAATATGACCGGAAAATAGGGGTTTTAAGAGGTGAAATTGTCCCCTCGCAATACACATCATCTTACTGGCAGCAAAGAAAAGTGAAAACGCGAGGCTGGGGCGGGTTAAAACCTCCTGCCACACATCCACCTCATTCTCCACGGCAAACACTTTGTGTACACACATTATTTGATCAGCAGCGGCTCCGCTCTGTGCTTAAAACACACAGGCCACACCGCATGACTGTGAAGCAGCAGTACGGCTCTTACAGTATCCTCCCAAACCATCTCATCCATATAGATATATCCTCCGGTCGCCCTCTTTACACGGCAACCAGCATGTGTATTGGTCCATCGTAGCGGAGACGTTCAACGCGGGGCACGTCTCTAGACTATCCCCCACACCCCCCCCCCCCCCTCCCTCCTCCCTCCTCTACCCCATCGTCTTCTCCCTCCCCGCACCATCCTGGGTGAGTCATGTCCCCGGTAGACGTGTAGTCAACCCTCCAAAGACCCCATCCCCATAATTGCCAGCGCTGTCTTTACCACAGGGATGTGTACACGCTAATTACTGGAGGCACAATCACGTGTTTGTCAGGACCCCTGCATAGCGCGTTGTTTGTTAGCGACGTCTCCTGTCACAGCACATCCCCTCTCGCAATCACCTCTAACAAAACACACACAAAAAAAATGAAACGCAGCAACATGCCCCGCTTTGGCGGCTGGCCTCACGGATAGGGAAGGCAGGACGGAGGAGGAATCCGACCCCCCATTGTGTGTGAAGGAGGACGAACAAACGGGCTGTCCTTGTAATAGCACACTCAATAATGACTGACTGTGAAGGATTGCTTATAGGCGTTGTTAAGGTCAGCCGGGCTTTGGTCGGCCACTTTGTTATCTCTGCCTGGGCGGGCTAACTCGGCTGGCTGAATTTCGCCAACCACCACCACCGCCGCCACCGCCACCACCAGCCTCCACGTGCTTTGGTTCTGCTCTGTATGGAATATAGCCTATACAATGGGTTGAGGTATCTGATGTGCCCCATGGGGGGTTGTATAGTGCTCCCTGTTGTCAAATGTGGGTGTGCTGTTGGTGTTCTGTATCAGACATCTGTGTGTCGAGCTTTAAATCCTACAGCTGGGAGCACAAGAGGGGAAGCCTACCGCCGAGCTGAATTGTATCACCGCTTCACGCAACGAGCGGCTAGATCATCAGACATGAGAGATTCCTGACTGAACTTTACTCGCGGCTCTCCTACGGTACGTACCTTGAAGATCCTCATCTCTGCACCGTGTTATTCTCCATAGGTGTTGGGTGCCCAAGGTTACGCCGATCTCTGCTATAAACAGATAGCCGGGTGCCCGCCGCATCGACCCTACGCCGTCCACTGTCCACAGCGCAGGACGGGCGGGACGAACCGCTCTATCCCCTATCGCACCAATCACCTAACCTTAGAGCACCGGGAACCCTTCAAGGTAGGCCGAGCGTCGGGAGCTGGAAGGACTCCGCAGTGAGCGGCGAGAAACCAAAAAGAAGAAAGTCGAGTTTCCTTCTTTTTGTTTTCTTTTGGTGAAGGGACACTTGATCTCATATTCCTGTTATCCATGCAAGCAGCCCGGGCCCCTTCCGTTACACCCCCCCGCCCTACACCCCCCGCACCCCTACACTCCCCCCTGGCTCTCCTCCCCCGTCGCTGACCTCCCTCAGAGCGTCGGCGGTCCTTGCAGTCCGCGCGGCCGGCCATTAATAACCCCCGCGGCCCGCTCTGTGCTGCCAAACAGAGCCCTGCTTTTCCTGTCATCCTGACACAAATTAATTCCCCTTATTTATCTCCTGGCACCAAGGCCGGCCTAACTGGAATAACTGTTTATGAAACAAAAGGACAAAGAATTATAGATGGCGTGTTCCTGATGACAAGGCTATTTGTTTGGTAAATAAGGCCCGGGATAAAGTTTCGAAAACGATAATTGCGATAAAGGAACTCTCCATAAACATCCCTGGATATTTATGTATGTATGTATATATTCATGTCTCTGTGTACATATTTATGAATTTAGGTGTGTGCATCCTTCATGTTCTGTCTATGTATTTGTCGTGATCCACTCGATGCATCATGTCCAATTATAAAGGATGGTTGTAACCTTCAACTCGTGCAATGAGAGTACGAGTTAATGTGCAGGCGAACATAAAAAGATAAAGAGATAGAGATAAAATATAAACTTGTTTCTGCTGAATTATAATGTTCCTAATCGAGTGTAGAAAAAACAGCTGGATGTTTATTTTTTTTTTTAGAAGACTGTGGTTAAGCAATAACTGAATGGAAAATTGATTTTCCAAAGGAAGAAAAACACACATATTTTCTAAGTAAAAAGGTTAGGTTATTGTTCAATATTGGAACATTGTGTAGCAAGCCAAGCTTACTACACTAGGTGTGTCTCAATGATACCTTACATCATCCAAATCAGATACAGTTGGTGCTGTTGTAAATCCTAGAGGTTTATAATTGCCCCTGCTGAACAAAAACGGAACAAAAACTAAATCAACAGAGGATACTGCTGTTTATCACTGACGACATAGAGCAAAGAACAGGCTCCCCTATCTCTGAACAGTCTCTACAGTTCTCAATCTTACAAGACCGTACGTCAGCGCCAGCATCTTGACATTCAAATGTAAAAGGCTTCAGCACCAATGACAGTGAAAAATGGTTTTAATAGCCGCAAAACAGTTTGTCAGCAGTGTGAAAAAAAATAACATAACACATTGCAAGGCTTTTCACCTGGTTTTTGAATCCCCTGGGTTCTGCTGTGGCAGAGGTATGGGAATTATTGAAAAATACAAGAGTCTCAAACATCCTTCTCTGGGTTTTATTCATTGGTGCAGGGTTTCGTATCATCAGATACAGGCACAATTATTTTAATGGTGTTGCATGGCAGCAATATATTTGAGTTGGACACCTTCGCAGTGAGATGCAGCTGTTAATATTTGAAGATAAATTAAATTGCGGTTTGGTTGGATCTCTTGCAGAAGAACTAAGATAAAGACAAATTGGTTGCTGTTACAAAGCCGTTCCATGATAATTTGTGGTGACTCGATCAAGTGCCATTTCATTATGTGCACCAAATCACTAAAAGGAAAATGGACTAATGTTTCAACCTTGTTGTAAAAATCTATTCAAATATGCTTCCTTATCGCATGGAGATGCATATTGTCAAAGTACTGTACTGTTAATTAACAATTAACAATAATTAAGGAATAATTGATTTGATATTTTTCAATCATGTATTTTCCTACTCTAAACGCTTTTACAGTGAATACATCGGTTTTCAACGGTGAGGAATCATGTCTGGTCACTGACCTAGTCACACACATGGGCAGTGTGGCAAAGCAATTAGACGACGGCAAACACAGTCCGATTACATTTAGACAAAGCACTTTATTTAGCAGCGCTGCTATACATTTCTATAGTGTTCCTGGCGATGTGATGAAGGGACTGCGGTTGCTCTCAGCCATAATTGTGCAGAACCCTATCTAGATGTCGTCTCTGGAGGGCAACAGCAGGCAGCTCAGGGGTGCGTTGTTATATTTCACACTTAATGATGCGCAAGGGATCCTCGGCTCCTATCTGCAAGTCTATTTTAGTCCCTGACATAGCCTCTAAATCGTGGCACAATAACAGATGCAGCGTTCGGTGGTACCAGTTTCTTTATTCTATAGGGTCTTTAGGGTTAAGAGATATATATTAACTATGCCTTTATTGAAATGCACAGCTGCATTAATTCCTGAAGGATGGTTTATAGGGATAAACAAGGACACATGACTCATGACACATGATTTTAAGCACAAGCGTTTTATCCACTAACGTTTTATCCATTAACGTCTTATTCGGTTTGGTATTGACTGTTAAAAATGACCTGAGAATCACATCATGAAAGGCATACTTAAAAGGTAGAATTATTAGCCATTGTTTGTTGTCAACAGTTGTTTCTTGGAATTAATTGATCAATTTATTTACTATCATTTTAAGTAGTAGGATTTTAGATTATTGGTGTGGAACTAAACATTGCTGCTGGTAAAAATAGATATCATTACTACAAAGTAAAAATGATTGGCCTAATTATGTGTGCTTACTTAGTAGAGTTCACTGTTTAGTCAAGCCCATTGTATTCTCAAAAGCCAGCTTGGTCATATTATCATTATTCAAATAATGATGAAATTATGTTGTGTATCATTGATCAAACTTCAGATCATTAATTATATAATTTAAGAGTCTCTCAAACCTCATGTTTTTTGTCCTGGATTATTACAACAAATATCAGCTTGTCGCTATGATAATAATGATAGCCCTCTTTCACAAATAAATGGTTGTCACATAAAAAAAACTTGCACTCAACAGTATATATAAAAAAAAAGAATGGCTTTGAAATGTGTCAAAATACTTACATTATATATATTTTATATTAACAAATAAAATATATAAGAATAAAATATGATATATAATGTGAAAACCGGAAATCCCTAATGTGTATCGTCCATGTGATGCTTGCCATTTTATTCATTGGCATCAATGCTTATTTTGAGTAAAATGACTGAGGGGATCCTAAGATTCTTTACATTACTATAATGGAAACATATGCTGTATACATAACCTATACCTGCATATAAAATGTATGAATATTATATAAGTCACATAATGAATATAACATTTTGCATGACAAAACATGCAAAATGTATCAATTAATATATATATATATATATATATATATATATATATATATATATATATATATCAATTAATTCAATTATTCAAAATATATCAATTAATTAATCAATGATTACATGAGGATTACACAAGGTTTGTGTAAACAAGATTTGCATGAAGGCTTTTTCTGTAGTCTCAAATCTATAACAAAGCAGGGGTAAATCACAACTGTCAGAATTAAAGTTAAACCCAAAAATGGATTATTGAAACTATTGAGTGCACAGACTGTAGATTTCACATTGTGACTAAAAACACAATAGCATAGAATTGGCTTTCATTGACTCATCAACATGCCATTATTTTTTGTATATCAAATGTTACCCTCTTTAGTATATTATCAGATTCTAAACTATTTTTATTCCAATCCTCTACCATTTTTGTCTGGTTAGATTTGGATCTCAAGTTTGATCCAACTTTGAATTTCAAAAAAACAAAGTAAGGCCTGGCAGATATCTCCGCCTTTATCTCCAAAGGAAAGTATGCACATGCATTTTATACACCGTCAGATACAATAAATCTTGCAATTCTGTGATGGAATAGCGAAAAATAAAATGTACTGGAGAATGAGGTGCTGTTGTCTCTGCACCCGGCTCAAAAAATGCTGCATTCAAAACTCATATATCACTATCACTTTTCTGTCTGAATGTCACGTCAAACTGGAAAAGTAGTGTAGCAGAAGATGGTTGGTCTCAGTTTCTTCCAAACAATTGCTTATAAGTAGAGGTGGTTGCACATATTCTTCAAATGATAGACCCAACCTTTAGACTCATAGCAAGTTTTCTCTGGTCATAAATATGCAGTGTGGATTTAATTAATGAAAGGTTGTGTGGAAAGGCTGGTTTTCTAGCTCGAAACGGTGCATACATTTTAACAAGAACGTGTCAGGAGAGGCCATCCAAAGCCATGTATATAGACCAATTATATAGTTTTTGACAGCTTCTTAAACAGTGATACACAAGTTTAAACAAAAAAATTTAAGCAAAAATGGGGTAAGAACATTCTCTACACTATAACTATTTTTGCAATTCCAATGCATTTCCATAATGTTATTAACAAATTAAAATAAATATTTATGCAGGCTACATATTCAAAGGGGAATATGTTACTGTTTGTATATACATTATATGGTTCCTCCTGCCTACCACAAACTTAAAAGCCAATCAAGTACGTAAAATAAATGCACTCAAAATAAATAGCATCTTACATTGATTCACTTTCATTATGATTTAAGGTAAATAACGGCTTTTGTCTAGACAATAATGAAGCAACATGTATTTAAACAAAAAGTCCTTCCCAGGTGTTGGGGAAAAAAGTAGGATGCACAATATTTGAGTCATCTATCAACTACATGGGTCAGACGACAATAAATGGATGAGGGTCTACCAACCCTTAGCCAAAATGGTACGAAGACAGTGCTGACTGGCAAACTACATAGGTTCAATATGTAAAATATGATGAGGGGGCAGGAGTTGGGAGGGAAATAAGAAGGGGTGCAGAGTTAGCGAGAGAAGGTTGCTGTATAATGGGAATGCAAGTATGGCTTTAAAAGGGTTTTGTCCCTCAGGGCCTGTCGCGCTTGAGTGTAATGACTCTCAGAGCAGACCTCCTGAGATAAATTGCCACTGACCCCCAATGGGTTTTCCAGGGCAGGCTGGGTTCAAAATGGACCATTCAATTTCCCACCGGAACCTTGCCATTTCCTGGACATGCCTGATTTGAAAAAGCGTTTTTTGGTTGCTCCTTTCTCTTTTGTTGTCATCCACAAACAGTGGTTTGTATATCAACATCATTAGCTGTATGGGCTCTGGTTTAAATGAATCATAGCTGCAGCATAATGTTCAATCTAATGTAGGCTATGGTGAGGAACAGGTGAGGGATGATAAGGGATGATTCCTGTGCATGCTGTTCTCCCATGGCTACCAGGAGATACAGCTGCACTGTGCCGCTTCAATCGAAGACCGAGGAAGATTCACAGGAAGTCAAAATTAATATTTATCACAAAGAGTTTTTCTTCAAACATGAATAACACTGTATCCATTCTCTGAGCTTCTGTCTGCACAGAAGGCATTTCGGACGGTATAATTGGACAATATATATGAATCTCTCAACCTCTTTGAAGGCAGCCAAGCCTTGGGCCACTGGGTGATCATAAATTACCAATACAAAGCAGACCTTCAGCAGTTTGCTCTTCTAATAACATAGCCATTGTGTATGGCATATTTCCTCCACTATCGTTTCATCAACACATCATGATATGAATTCCATATTCCATAAGCCCAGTGGTGAAATATGGCAGTGTGAAATGACAGGCAAATGATGGGATCCAGACTTAAAGAGTAGAATATAGGTGTTTCACTGTGATCCATTCTCTGTTCAGACTTCTCCAGTCCTTTCTGGTGAGCCAGAGAAAGAGAGGCTTTTTTTTTGTTATCACTGCAGCGTCTCTCCGGCATCGACCAGCGGTATCGATTCTGAGCAGATTTCCTTCCACTCCATCTGGGGAACCAGAGGAGCCTGATTCATATTGATGCAACCTTTTTTATTCCCCATTCTCACTTTACCTATTGCGATGGGAAAATCATATTCTTGTTTTTCAGTTTTTTTTGTATTTTCTATAATGGTGTTTACTGAGGGACGTTGATAAATATTAATTTAAAGTTTTCTGTTGTTTTCACTTATCCTCGTGACCTAGAGAAAAGCCAGCCTCCGACAGCCAAATCTCGCCCGGGACAAATGGTCTATTATGACCACCATTATGTCCACAGACGTAGAGGCAGGCCTCCACTTAACCAGTGTAGCCGTTTTGAGCAGGTGAATTTAAGACTGCATTAGTTGGGCACAAGGAGCAAAATATGTCCAACAGGCCCAGCAGGCTTGAAATTATGTTTCTTGATAAAAAATCCTCAAATATCCTTCCTATATCAATACGCCTTTTCCTTGCTGTAAATGCATTTTTAATGGACCAAAATGGCCAAATTGCTTCTCCAATTTGGCACGTCCATCAAAAGAACTACCTTTCAGTTATCCAGTCTCATCCCTTGAGGTCTCAAAGGCCCTCGTGAAGAGAAACCATGCACATTAGCTGACGTCATGCTGCATGACGTGGTGATCCAAAATATGCCTTTAAGGAGCGCAAATCTGAAGATGGATATGAGACAGATACGTCTACCACACACACACACACACACACACACACACACACACACACACACACACACACACACACACACACACACACGTACGTCGTGGAAATATTAATCATAACTATAATACACAATTATAAACCTTACATTAACCTTGTTTATATAATTACTAGTCAATCTAAAAGGAACTGTTTACATTGTCCTTGAACCTTCAGAGTTCAGATTTGCATTCCCACTGGAGCCACTGAGTCTGATACTGAGGCCAGGCCAATCGACTGACTTCTTTGTTATGTAGATTTGTTTAACTGTTGCAACCCTCTCTCACAGACTTGCAGACATGTCCACTTTCCCCATAGTGTATTGCAAATTAACTTGGCCTCTCCCGCCAATCCTAAATGTTCCAGAATGGTCACTCCCACTTACCTTTGTTAACTGCATATTCCCTACCCACAATGCAAACGTTTCCCTATCTTGTTCACCCATTGTCTCACTGAATGTATCTTTGGTAACTTTGCTGCCTATACTACTGCCATGATCATGCCCTAATATTAAATCTAATATTTTGCTGGCCGACATGTCCTAAAAAGAAGTTTCTCTTCATCACCATCATCATGGATCATGGAGGGTCTGGATGAAATCAAAATAATTGACTAACTTATGATAGGGTTAGCCCCGGATCTGGGTGTCTAGTGCGGCTCCACCGGGTATCAGATTGTTACCAAATCCAATTGTGCCTAAAGGCCATTCAGGCACATCCTATTTAACTCAGAGTCCTTTTTTCTGTTTTAGCCCATCCCTGACTCCATAATACATCCCCTACTAAAATAATCTAGAATAGCAAAACAAGAAAAAAAATAAAATAAAATCTATATATAATACAATATATATATATATATATGATTATATAGTAAATTATTCTGATGGACGTGTTTAAATTCAGCTAATGATTTACAGTCATTTATGAAATAGGATTAGGCCTGTCATATTAACGCTCTACTTAAGTGTGATTAATCCAAATTTAATCTACGTTTCCAACACGCTGTTTAGGAGTCAGACCCAGTCCCAGCAATAATCCTATACAAAGCTAATGTATATTATCAAACATTGAGTACCATATCAAATATTTATTAAATATCCGGTGTGTAAAACTAGCAGATTGCCTCAAACTGAAGCGCCCCGCTCACCTGTCCCTTTCCAACACCTACGGTGGCCTGTAATGGCCTGTACTGGCCTGTACTGGTTCCCATGGCTACCACTTCATTCTAATCACTGCACCTTTAATAAAAAATATTGATGCAATACTCAATGTTTGTATTTACATGTACCAACATTGAGTGCCACCTCAGTTACTCTGATAAACAATATTGACACGATACTTTTATTGATTGTATTTGCCTTAATTATAGCGTTGGCTGAAGCCTCCCATCACACAATCCAGAAATTAATTGGCAGTTGTCTGTCTGCGTAGCATGATGGATGCTGAGTAGGGTCCACTTGGCCCTCCTAATGGTAAATGTGTGTACAAGAGACGACCAGACACTATCAACAAACAAGCAGTGATACTTCGGCTTATAGCAAAAAAAAGGATTTACTTTCCATGGATTCACAATGAAGTCTAAAATTCCACATCAGCGCCACACAGATGCTAGGAGGTGTGTCTGTTAGTCTGGTTAAGGCGGCTGCTGGCGACCCAGGGAGCAGCGCAACCCTCCGCCAAACATCGCTAATGGAATGCAGCCGGTCGGCCAGACCAAGTAGACGTGCCACAAACAAATGTAAACGACTTCCATTGCAAAATGGACAGCTGTGGACTGCAGGCCACTTATCATGTGGAAAGACAGGGGGTGGATGGAGAGGATTCAAACTACGTCCACCGACACCCACCTACACTCCACCCTCAAGAAGCACCATGGGCAACAAAGTCCCCAACTTGTTTGACTCCGAGAAGAATAAAATAGTTGATGTTGGCACAAGCTGAGCGTGTTTGGCTGACCGGAGACCACTGGTCCTTAATGTGTAACCATAGCTACTTAGGTGTTTCAGCACAGCCGATCGATAACCTTAACGCTGATGAAGACCGAGGGGACGCACTAAGCAGATGCCTGCACAAACGATTGCCTTACGGTGGTGAGGAATTGAAGACGTGAGGACAAAGACAGCTCAAATGATACAGAGGACATGCTGTCAGTGTATGAATGGGTGAATGTGAGGCACTGATTGTAAAGCGCTTTGAGTGGCCACTAAATGCAGTAAATAAATGCAGTCCATTTACCATAGCATTTACCATAGCAAGTCGGTGATGCTGCCCACAGCCGACAAACAGCACCGTCTGCAGGTACATCCCTGCAGCTCCATAACTGTGTGTGTGCGCGTGCGTGCATGCGTGCGTGTGCCTGTGTCTGTGTGTGTGTATGTGTGTGTGAGTGCTATGCGTTGTGTGCCTGGTGACCAGCGAAACAGAAGGGACAGAGCTACAAGCGATAATTAAATAGGAAAATTAAATGTTGCCGGTATGTGACTGAGCTTCTTGGGGGTGAAGACAACGTCTCATGCTCTGGGGTGCTCAAAGCACTCTGCCATCTGAATCACACCATGGAGATCTCAGATAACCACCCCCACCTATACGCTGTGCGCTTCAGGACGGCCATCGAGTGAGACCTAGCCGCACGGGTGGCTGAAACCGCCGTCACATTTCCAGAGGCTGCCTTGGTCCTCGACCTGAGGTTAAGGACCTAAAGTGCCTACCAAGAGGAGAGGGAGAGGAGACGTGGACCAAGCCGGAGGAGATGCTTCAACAAGCAGCACCGAAACAGACCTCAGATGAGCCAGCAAAGCAGAAAATCCTCCTTGAGTGATGGGCTTGGACTCAGAGTCAGACAAAGACATTGTGCTACTTAGACCTCTCTGCCGCTATAATGCGAAGCCAACCCACACAGCAGAGAGGAGAGTCCACTGCAGAGGTGGTCTTCACACTCTGAGGCCCGTGAAATGGTGTCCTCTCTGCCTGGTAAGTATCTGGCCACCACTGCATCGTCTGTGCCATGTGAGAGCCAGTTTCCTCTCACTTGCCACATAGTCAGAAAAAAATGCTAGCCTTGCCTTTGGACAACATCGTGTTTCCCCACATTGGAGTATACTTGACATTTAGCATTAAGAAAATAACCACATTTAAAGCATATTCAGAAAGTGTGATTAATTAATTAATTGGCCAATTCAATTTTCTCTTTTTTTCGATTGACAGCCCTACTTAGCACTAAGCAATTGCAGAAATACTGACGGTACACTGCAGAGAACTAGACAACTTTAGACATTTTCTTTAAATCAAGTATTATATATACACACACTTCAAAAGGTTGTGCTCGAAGACAGTGTTTAATTTTTGAATGTGATTGCAAATAGAGCAGTTTTGCAGTTAATGAGACTGGCTGCCACTGATAGATAAATTAACTGCTTAAAAAGAACAGGGATAGCTTAGAGGCATACGGCTATACAATTTGGTTGGGTTTTTAACATAACCATTCCCTTAAGCATTATTAAAAACAAAAGCCCCACCAGGATTCTGAAATGTTAGTGAAGCTTAGAAAAGGAAAAAAACGGGTAACAAACTAATTTGGAGGTAAGAAGGGAACATTGAAAGGTAATGCCATTAGATCATTCTAATTGTCTCCCTGTTTAGGTTATCGTTGAAAATGAGAGGCCAGGACTACTTGCAAGCGCGGGATATAGGCAAAAAATATGTTCTGCTTGCTGGAGGGAAATAGGTGCTATGCAGGCACGTTTTATTTTTCTTATTCCCAGTGTTGAAACAGTAAACCACAGAACTAGAATTAAACCTCTTATGATACATAATTAAAAATTATGAGTGAAGAATGCAGGGCTGGGGTAAGGATTAAGGTGGTTACGTTTTAACCACCATACAGCACTCCAGTAACGGAGGTCAATAGTGACATATGATACACTTTTAAAATGCCGTTGATTTCCTGTTGTCAACAGCCAAGGTGAAGTCATGTCCTATGCTAAACCCTCCCCCTCTCTCGCTCTCGATATAATCTCTCTCTCTCTCTCTCTCTCTCTCGCTCTCTCTCTCATTGAAATCTATAGTGTATATATATATATATGTTATACATGCTCAAACGCTATAGATTTCAATGTAGAGGGAGAAGCAGTGGAGCTGAATGTATGAGACCAATTCCACTCCTAGGACTCATGTGAAACTACGAACGAAACATCTTTTGTAGATTCCAGACATACCACATGGCACTGTGTTGCCTGTCAAATAAAGAATGCATTCAAGCCTTTGACATGCCTTCATGCTGACTCGCTGTTCTATAGTGATGCTCTGGGGTTATGTGGTGGATATTCTGCCTTCAAAGACACACACACAAACTCACACACCCGCTCACATATATTCCAATATGTGGTTACCTATATAACAGCCTTTTTGAAGTATGGAGCACTATTCCAAACTGAAACCCAAGTACTTAGCATCTGAATTATATTAAAAGGGTTCAGAATGTTTCAGAATAGAAAGCCATTATGAAATAGAAATGAAAATACACTTGACAACACTGGCTAATGGTAAGTGTAATCCTCAACAGCAAGTCAGTGAAGATGTTACAGCTTTTACAATATGATTTACTTTCATCCATTCCATCCATTACAACGTTGATGAGTTAATAGGTAAAATAACTTTGAAAGCTTTTACTATTATGGAAAGCTGGAATTAAACGTAACGGATATTAACAGCCTTTATAACAGACAAAGCCCCTTTTGCAAGTTAACGTTGCATGTTAATATTTTTTAAACATTATCTGCCCTTTCAATGCTCGTATCAGTTATGATTGAGTGAAGCTTTACAAGCGATTCGGTGCCAATCAAAATGAGTCTTGTTGGACACGGTTTGCACAGATTAAATCTTCAGGGCTTTGACTTTTTTTTTCTCATGTGGTTGATGTATGACCCAGCTCTGTAATTACACTTTTCAACGTAAAAAGCCATGTCTCATGGGTTTCAAATGGAACTTGCAAGCATATGTAACGCCCAACCGACAGAAACCATGTCGCAGCGGGGGGATTCAACCGGTAACCTTGTGACTGGAACTTCTTGTTCTAACCGCTAAGCTGTGAGGGAAATTACAAAAATAATGGGCTCGGCTTGTAAAACTAGGTTGGAGGGGCTTGCATATTTAGTGGCGTAAGGCAATTGAACCTTGGATAGTGCGGATTGAAATATTGGGTTGAAAGTTAACCGAAAATGAGTTGCAACATACTCCTGAGATGGACAAGTTGGAGCTGAACAACAGTTGGGGTGATGGTTGAGCTTAAGGCTTTGCCGGTGTTGTCTACCTGCCCTCCAGGTGTCCCCGATAATAGTGTGTAATTGTCACACTTATTCCTAATGACTCATTATCTCACGCATTATTTTCAGGCTACGTGGGTTGGTGGGTTGTTCGTCATCCCAGCAGCACTCTCTGCTCCGAATAGTCTGCAGACACATCTTCAAGTTCAAGGATTTTGTAAACTCTCTCTGAATTGAATGCGCTTTTAAAATAGAATGGTGGATAACTCCAGCGGTACTTGTTTTTCCATTGTGGTATTTTTAAGCCTATGAAACTCCTATCTTTATATTTCTGTTTATTGTCTCGATATCTGTGTCTTTTTGTGCTGCTATGACGGCCAGGTACCCCCCAACAGAGCAGCCGATCTCAACAGGACCAACGTGTTTGAATAAAGTTTGGATAAGAAATAAAACTTTGGGCTTCGGCAATAAAATGAAAGAAATTAAATCCGGAATTGAAATTCCTGATTTGCATTAGAAAAGGGCCACTTTTCAAAGCCTTTACCTTCCCTGTTACCACGTCTCTCTGGTACAACGACTTATTCCACGCCATGCTCAGGGGTTTCCCCTAATCCACCCGCAATGACAAGCTTAACGCAGTAAACATACAAGATCCATCCTCAGAGCTACAGCACTGAAGTCCGGGATAAGTGGGTGACATTGAAAAGTAGATCCGTGTGAAGACTACCCAAACCCCCCTTTTCCTCTATAATGAACTGTACCCAGACGCTGTCCCTTCTCCCAGAGCCAATTGTACAGAAATATGGATAAAGATGTGTCTGCGCGGCTATGGATGACTGGACTTGTGCTTACATAATACAGGAAGCAGCTCGCAGGCTTGCCTGGTTTAGTGACCTTGCTGCTGCATCAGCATTCACTCCCTGTGGTTCGCCTTCTGCTACCTTGGAGCCGTGGCGGACGAGTTACAGTAGAAAACCTTGGATCTGGTATATTGACGTAACGTTGTATATTTTCAACCGGATGAACAGTAAGAGCACGAAAAGCCATGATAATATCTTCATAACCATGAAAATAAATCAACACTAAGCAGCGTCATATAGGCTGGCACAAGGTCTTCAACCACTTCTAAACATTTCGATTTCATTATGCCATCGCTGTCCACGGCAGATCATAGGAAACAGTTTTTAGTATTAAGATAAACAACTTACCTTGTAAGATGGTGGTCACCAAATACAACTACATGCATATAACTGTTGTGTAAGGATGACACAATAGTAACAATAGGTGTACACTAGTAAGTAATTAGGTGCCATGGTTCAAATATCCAATATAACCAGATCTTAAAAGTAGCAATGCAAACTTTGTGTACATCAGTCAGAATTCTGAAGCCTTACCTGTTTAGCGAATGCTTTGAAAAGCATACAACGTTTCATAGGTAGTATTGAACGTAGACCACAATATGATTAAATGGTTGAAATGGGACATCTCTTGTTTAGTCTGTCTGAATAAATTAGTAATGCAAATAGCAAGTACATCACAGTAGCAAAGATGGCAATTAAATCATGGATATAAATGTTAAAAATTTGGTATCAATTAATTTTGAGGCTGAAAGGATTATGCAGAATGAGAGTTATCCTCTCTAATGCGTGTACTTAGTAAACCTACCACCTATAATCTTGATACTCAAGTCCCACTAATCAATGATACGACTTATGATTGAATACATGAATCTTGAACATTGTATCCATGGTTGCAGCAGACAGTAGCCATTAAAACACATTTAAAGCTACACTTAACCAACACACTTAATGCAAATAATAACACATGTTTACCTTGAATGCTCAGTAGGGACCTTAGAAGCCAAGTTTCCCCTCTTTGCCCTGAGGAGGAGAGTCAAATGGCAAAAATCAGAAGTCCACTTACCCCTAGGGGAGCGATGTCAGGCTGTCTTCAGGACCGGGGGGCCCGCCACACTGTGGCAGGGCCGCGACTACAAGGCCCCACACCCATGGTTTGAGCCAAGGACGGAGACGTGTTTACCATCGCGGTGGTGCTGGTGTTAGCGTAGCTAACGTGTTTAGAACCATGCACAGTGCGTACAGAAAGCCGTTGACACAGCGGGTGATGGTGGTGAGAGAGGCAATGCAGAAGCAACACCTTACCTGAGACACCGTTTAGGTACATTTGCAAAGAAAGCGATAGAGAACAATGCCAATGACTGTATATACTTACACGAGTCTAAGTATATAATGGCACAGACACTTTCCCTGTACAGTCAGGTGAATAAATGCAGGTAAAAAATAAAATAAAATAAAGTACCTTTACTTTTACCTATGAAATTTGATGAAATGTTCCATGAAAGCAGAGTCCAGACAAAACAAGAAGAACAAAAAGGAGAGGAGACACCAGTGAGTGTCACGGTCAAGTGGGGAAACAAACAGAGGAGAAGAAAGAGAGATGCTTGATGGCTTCCTTTATGTATGTTAATATTAATAATGCATCTGTCATTTGAAGAAAAAGAGAAGTCTGTATGAACAGGAAAATGAATCGTAGTGGCGGAGTGCAAATGCATCCCTGTGTTGTTGAATGGCGTCGTATGAAAAGATGTGCGGCAACTTCAAATGCGACCGACTCCTCGTTTCTGACTTTGATACATGAACTTGTGTTTAAATTAAACTGTGTCATCGCCTAAGGGGATGACACAATCATGCATTATATCCGAGGAATGTAATTGGAAATTTTGCCATTCATGTGAACAACATCCATTTAAAAACGATATCAGGAGGTTGGATGTTTTTTAAATGAATCAAAAATAATGCCAAAGCAGATTAATGTATGGCAGTGATAAGGCTCCCCAACAGAGGGGGGAGTTCAAAGCTCAAAGAGCGTGGAAAAAGAGGTCACGTCAGAAAGAAAAGACGAAAAAGAAAACGAAATAGGTCATTTAAAATAACAGGCCACATCTGAAGCTTCAAGTCTCTTTGCACAAGCTTCATTAAAGTGGCAGATAGTCACACAGTTCGGAGTACAACCGGACACATTGAGGAAGAGAAAACAAAGTAGAGAGGGAGGAGGAGGAGGAGGAGGAGGAGGAGGAGGGAAAGGAGGAGAGCTCATACCTTGGTCGCCCATCATCAGGTGTGCCAGACCTTAAAGGAAAACAAGAGCACAGTCAGCAGAGAGCAAGGGATCATGGGAAGGCATTGTCACACTAACGCACGGGCATCCGCTTTTTTTATTGTTTATTTTACTGTGGATGCCTGGTTTGGGTAAGGGAAGAGTAGGGACAGAGGTGGGGGGGGGGGGTCTGACAGACAAGGCATGATGAGCATTCAGCTAACCACACTGGTTACAATGCGTCATCATTATTCACTTACTATAGGTCATTCAGAAATACAGTTTGGATTCGCTTTGGGCCCACATGAGAAGCCCCACATCAGAAGTGATCATCTCCACTCAATGTTTTTAATGCAGGTTGAACCACAGAAGACTTAAGATTACTTCACTGAATATTCACAAAACATGAACGGTAATATGGTACCGGTAGTATATTGTACAGATGCCATATGTATATACTACAGAAGATGGATGTAGTACAGATTCTATATGTTTATACTCCTGAAGATGGATGTTACAATTGAATCACTGCGTTAGATAAAGATCTAAAACCTCTCTAACATGGAATCAGACTTTGCACTTAGCAAAGGCCTGTTCAGCATGCACAGCATTTACTTTGTGTGGGTCAGCTTTTCCATTTCCTGTCCATCGATTTTTATTTTGGCTGATTATTAAAACACACTTCTTTAGTCCTGTCGTATGGCAAAAATGTCCACACCACTGACTTCAACTAGAAGTATAATTACTGTAACTTGGAGCAATTATCTGCCAGTTATTTGTGTGGCTTTCTAACAACTGTTGCCTTATTAGCTTTGACTTTGGCTTTGACTAATTTTGATCGTTTATGCAAATGCACTTCTTATTTTCAGAGCCTAAATGGATTTTTCCAACAAACTGAATAAATTAACAACTATGATGTTGTGTATTTTATGCTAAAAGTTGACCAATATGTTTAAACAATCCAGCCCATTTACAACAAAAGACAAGTCTCGACAAATGAAAATAAACTATTACCCTGTATTGATTCAAGGCGCATAGTTCCAATCCATCATGGTTATCCAAGGGCTAAACAATTGCATACATTGGCTAACACAGCGAGGCATCAAGAGTCTTCCAAATCGTTCTGAAATCTCACTTTATTCAAATGGGTTTCCAAACATGGGACTGAATCGGCCTTTATTCTTTCAGAAAAACACGGGCCGAGACCTACCGTTCCAGGGTTAGCCTTACCAGTGTGTCATTATCAACCCTACAAGATGTCCTACAAAATATCTTTAACAGAATTCCTACACCATTAAAACGGGTACAGCTCCACAAAGCACAGACACAGGACAGAGCAGTGTTTCTCCTCAAAATACCCACCTTCAGCAGCAGTGTCCTCTGCAAGCACGGCCGGGCGGGGAGAGAAAGAGGGAGACATTCATTAAGCAGCATGCAGACAAGCACTGGCTGTTGCATGTGTTCCTCATGCAAGGCTTAAACATCACATGCAGACTGTGTGCCCTATAGTAACCCTTGCTGACAAGGATTAGATTTTATTAGAAGATAATAGTTTTTAAATTAGTTTCCAGCCGCCTGTGTGTACACAAGGTGTCTGAAATGTATGGGCCCGTGTATTCAGCCTGGTGAGTTTGGCTTAGGGTTGTTGAGGCATGTTTAGGGCTTGATTGGATAAGGAAGACCTCTGGATGTCACGGTTCTTGTTTTGACTTAAGCTGAAAGGCTTTTAAGATGACATTAACCATATTACCATGCTAGGATTAGATGCTAAATATACTGTCATTAGGATATAAGACCAGATAAAAATCATTATGATCGCATGTTACGTGGGTTATGTTTGAGCCATACAGCTGAACTCATCATCTTAGGCTATATCTCATTAAATGTTTCCATTAACATATTTATTTATCATGCATATGCTTCATTCTGACTCCTCCTCAAACACATCAAATTGGTAACCTTTAAACATAAAGACACAGAGTTACTATACCGAGGCAAAGTGACTTGCAATCACACCAATCGTAATGAGGTTTGCCAAAGTGAGATTGTCGATGCACTGTGAAGTTATTGTGAGTGCACTGGCACTGTAATTATATGTTGCATATCAGTGAATAGAACTGCAATAAAGCAAATATGCGTGATAACTGACATGCTGCATGTGTGAAATGAAATGCATTCAGTGTGATGAGACGTGAAACATGCATCACACTTAAGATGAATGGCTTTAAACGACCGGTTTGCCTAAACGCATCTTCGTTTGAGACAGATCAAAGTGTATTCAATGTAAAGATGATCAAAGAAAAATAACGATGCCTGTTGAAGAAAAATACTGACAGGTATGAAAATGAAGAAAACCCATGAAAACCTAGTTTTCCATCTTCAACGTTTCGTTTTTTTTTTTATTATTCTTCAAAGCCTACGTCAAGTTTGTAAATTATAAAGTAAATTAAACAAATATTTGAAATAAACCACAATTCAGATGTATTAACTAAGAAAAGGCAACCAAGCCTTTTATACAAAATCTAAACAAACAAACCTCCTACCTCTTTTTAAGAGTTGCTTGCCCAGATTCAACAGATTTACAGACCCAGAACTTACCATAACAACTGCTTCTCCCTCTGAATAAGACATCATGCACACACACAAAACTAAATCATTATTTTGTGAACAACTAACAAAACAATAATACAGTACAGCCGACTTTGTATGGATGTATGGATGCATGTATATATATATATATATATATATATATATATATATATATATATATGGTCCATTCGTGGTCAAGTTCTATGTGTGGACCATGGAGCTAAAATATCTGATGACTGACGGAAGTCAGGAGGACAAGCCGACTGGAAGACAAGTCCATTACAATAACTTGCCTAGGCGGTGATTTAAGGTCTCCAATTAGTTTAACATGTGCATGTGGTGGTGGTGGTGGTTGGTGGTTGGTGGTGGTAATGATGGGAGGAAACTGGAGAAGCCAGTAGAAAACCACAGAAGAAACACATTGAAGCAGCAAGGAGTCAGTTCCAGCCACTATGCTAATATCCTCCTATATCCTCGAATCACCGGAATGGGTTGAATAACGTATGGGTTAAATTTGTATTTTGTTCACAAAAGGAGGAATTTAATATGAGACCTTACTTAACCAGCCCCCTGGCTAAACACAGGACTCCACCCAAAGGGTTATGGTAATGTTTTGAAATAAATCTTGCAAAGCAATCTATAACTTACACATATTTATAATGGCATTGAAATGAATGGTTTAATTGGGTCCTCTGCTGAATTTACAAGTTCAATTAAAAAAACTATGCCGTTTTTTGTTTTGTTTTGCAGTGAATGTGGGGGTACAGTTTATCGCAATGAATTGCTTCCCTTTCTTTAATTATTTGTTATTAAAGAAAACCTTGCTTAGATTACAACATGAGCATGAGCAGTAACTTTAAATGAAAGCTAAAAAACTGTGAACGTGAGCGTAACAAAGAATCCCACAAAAGGGTGAAATGTCTATTTTCAAATGTAAATCATAAAAATGACGGTGAAAATGTTTTAGTTATACATATAAATGTCTTGGATAATCTCAAGTTAAAGTTATTGCTACTTGCTTTTTATTACAAAGATATCGGTATAAATAATTATCAAGACACTATATTTAATAGCATGGTTAGCATGCAGCCCCCATCCTCTCTACATATTTGTGTCACACATGTGCAACTGCATGTGGACACACACAAACACACACACACACACACACACACACACACACACACACACATACACACACACACACACACTTCTTCTTTTACAAATGTATCCAGCTGGTTTCATCATAATCCAGAGAACTAAATCCTTGTAATCCCCCTAGTAAACTGATCCCAATCCCATTGTACTTGAAACACAAAAAACACAATGAACTCATCTTTTACATCAGTCATGATCTTCCTCTGAAGGGGGGTCTTGTGTTGTCAAAGAACAAAACACTGTGAAGCCAATTCTCCAAAAAAATAATAAAACATTTAGCAGCTGGGATCAAGGACGTGATGTGCACATAATCTTCCTCATTTTGTACCAAATTATAAAATGCAACAGTAACATTTCGCAGACACACGCTGCGTTGGGCAGACATGCAGAGTTACACACATTGATCAGGAGCCATGACTACGTAATGGGATTACAGCTTTAGACAATATGAATACATTCATATTGTGAATACATTCATGTTGTGAATACATTCATATTGTGAATACTTTCATATTGTGCATAGATAATATTATTTGAATTAGTGGTCTTTCCTATTACCGTCTTGTGCTTCCTGCAATGTCATCATTTACCCTCTGGGTTTTATTTTATATTATTTTATAATCTTATTTTATAAAAAAATGTCTATAAACGCTGCATGTCCCAAGATTTTTCCCAAATCGTACTTGGTTAATTGATAAATGGGCCAATACCACGCATGTTTATCAAAACTGTGTCCATCTTAATAACCATGAACATGTTGAGAGGAAGAACGGTTGGCAATCTTATTGTCTTCCCCCTGATTCTGAGCCAGAGGCTGGATCTGGTTTAAACCAAAACTAGGGAGCTTCACAAAAAAACACAAAAGCATGAAAACCAGTTCACTGCGAGGACATTTTCTCATTGCACGCTTTGGGCTTTTTCAGTGTCTGCCGACAACGTGTTTGTTTTTACTTTGCAGATTGTTGAGTTTATTATATATTTAACAATTATTTGAGAAATTGGCACCGACAATACCCTGGTTTGCATGGCAAGAGAGAGGAGAGAGAACGGGATGCTGGAGCACACACCCGGAAGCAGTAAATACCAGGCTACCACCGTTGGTGCAACAAAGAAACATTGTACCCTCATAGCTAGGTTTAATTGGCCATTACTGAGACTGACAGCAGAATGATAATAGCGTGCACTAAAAAACTAAAGCAAAATAGAGTTGTCATCACTGAGAGAGAAAGAACAACAGAGTCAAACCGTGAGAAAGGCAGAGCACAGTACCAAGCACAGTTACAGCCTGATGTGTGATGAAAATGCTGTTGGTATGTCACATCGGCATCACTTCAAGCAATCAATCGTGCAGTGAAGAGAGCAACAAACAAATTGAAACAAATTAAGGGTACTTTTGCAGAATTCTAATGTTGCTTCGTGAACTATTATTTTATTATCAAAATCATATGAGCATGTGTATGCTTTGAATTTGATTGCCTCAATGTCACAATGCCTTGGATGTATTTACTTGAAGACCAAATCCTTCCCTTATTCCATTACTAAGAGTTGTGCATTTGAAATGCATGTACCCTGACTTTGATTGATTGCACCTCACTCAGGTAGGTCTGCCCACCGGCCTGAATGCCGAGATTGTCCGAGATTGATATGTGTGCCACTCTAATTTAGGGTGAGTGACAGAGAGGGAAAACGCCGCATGATAAGCATGCATTGTAAAGTCAGCCTTGATGACAGATTCAGGACAACATATTGGCCAGTCGGCAAGGAGGGGAATGCTGAGCCAGGGTGAGAGAGAGAATTAGTGATGCAATAAACGTGGCGTTTTTATTTTTAGAATATAAAGTCATCAAGCGATCTGTTCCCTTAATAAGAACAGGGGGATAAGCAGAAGCTGAGCTTCCTTGCCCCCAATGTTTCAATTTAAAAAGGTTTGTGAAATGTATAACACTATAGTAGTTATACAATAGTTCCACAGAGGCAAACTTTTGCAGCCAATGTTTATGAGCCAAAGAGGATAATCAATCTGTATTTGCGGCGGTAACCAAAAAACAGACATGATCTATAAGTGCTGAAAATAGTCCAACTGCCGCTTTACCAACCGATCCTCCTCAGCCCGCTGTAGTGGCGCTTTAAGGGAGAATAATACACAAGCCTTTGCCGCAAAAGATCAGTTCAACCAATGGATTGATTTGTTGTTAAATTACAATTTGGACCAAATCAAGAGTAATGAGTATAAGTGCAGTGGGCTCATTTTTCAGCAGCGCAGCCTGGACCTAATGCATCTATCTACCTGGGGAGTGTTAGCAGCATTACCGCACGCACCATTTTCCTCATTATCCTGCTCAGGCTACGGGGCGAGGAGGGGGGGGGGTAAGAACCTGATGACGTGCCCCTCGGATAGAAATCAATACAACCTACAGCCGCAGATGTGGTGCACAATTTCGTCCTTTCGCTTTCACTACTAGGCCACCTAAATGTGTTACTGCTGTGCACCGTCTCTGCCTTCTGGAGCCGTTTGAATGGCCATCATGGCAACGGAATATAAAAATCTATGATTGCAGTCCATTAACCACTCACCACCTCTAATAATTAACGTGATTTAATCAAACATTTTCGAGTAGCAGTCAAAAAATACTTTCAGAATCTTTGCCATGATGACCAGAGTTATCCTGCTGGCTTAGAGGCCAGCTTCTATCATACCTTCTGATTGAAATTCCTATCTGTTTTTATCCTATCTGAAATATTCCTTCAATTGCAAAATCCTGAATCCATTAAAATAACATAAGATATGCTTTTTCCACAACGACAACAAAGCAGTCATAATTATTAGAAAAAAATATTTCCAGCTACGATGTGCTCCTTGCAGACGATGTGACGTTGACAATGGCCTGCCTTAGCTGTCTTTAAGAAGACCATTATCTGACCTCAGCCCAACAGAAAGAGTCTGGCAGCAACAGATGTGCTAAAGACCACACCACTCACTCTTATGTGTATGGTGGGCGGGAGCCATTCCACCAGGATAATCACAATGGCTTAAGGTCCTCAAAACATTAATCCAAGGATTGACAATAAACAGGAAAGGTACTAGTGCATCTTCCAGGCATGCAATAGCTGCTCTAAACTCCTGCATCCTTGAAGTCCTTGGAATGCAATGGAATGGAGAAACGGCAATGCGAATAAACCTCGGGCTCAGCTCATTTTCTACGGTAGTAGGAATTAGAGTCGCACGTCCAGAACAACCAGGACTCACACACAGTTTTTTTGCTGCTCGGGGAAATTCTATTTATGGCTCATACAGTCTTCTAACGATGAGCAAATCCTGATTTGGGGTGCACTGTTCTTTTGCTTCAGTAACAAAAAGTATGCAAACATTCACCCAAAGCAGAAAGCAAAAAGTAAAGCTCAGCTCTAGGAACAGCAGGAGGAAGGCGAGGCAGCAACATGGCCTTTATATAATAGATAGGATGGAAAGAAAGGGAAAAGACAACGCCTATGGGCCTGAATATAATTGATTTACAAATCATTTAGTTATCGCTCTGTTAAAAATATAAAGTTAAAACTACAAGGAATAAAGCATGATTCACTACCAGATTTAAAGATCAACCTCTTTTGACAAAAACACTACATCTCATTTGGTGAACTGGAGGTATAAAGCTAAAAATATGTAATACTGATGCATAGGCACCAGGAATATCTGTGGCCACCAATATGTCAAATAAACAATAAACTTTAGTGTACATCTAATTGATAATACAGGTGTTTTCTTCCATCCAACACTAATATCCTCTTTGTTGTAAGATGAGATATTGTACTACAAACATTGCTCTCAGAACAAAATGTGCGCAGTCAAATCTGCCCCACTGCTAATACTACTAAATAATGAAACTATGAACATGTAAGGATATTATATGAATGAATGGTTGGTTATTATCTGAGTCTGTTGCTCGGGAAGCACCAGGAACAGCATTGTCATAGATCTTTTGTCACTATTATGCTATAGGCTTTTACACTGAGCGGTATCCTCTTATGTCATAGATACAGGGTGCAATGTTGAACTCAAATCTGAGCGCAGTTCTGACCACTATCATTTTGTATTTCCATGAAGAATAGCTATTGTACAGTGTATTGTGTGTATGTTTGTGTGTGTGTGTGTGTGTGTAAGCTAGTCTCATGTGTATCTCCCTTTGGCTCTGGGATGAATCCCATCTGAGAGGACTTCGGTGTCAAAGAATTTCACAAACACCCTGTGACAGTCGGCAGTGGATGTATTTAAACAAGGATCAAATCCTGCGGGAAAACCCCCCTAATCTTTTGATCCTTATATCTGTCTTTGGACCGGGAGACAGCAGTATACCATTAATCGGCTGTTGTCTGCGTAGAGCTGGAGGCTCCTAGACAGAATGACACCTTCAGAGAACAACTGGGGTCACATGACGCAATGATAGACCCGCCCAAGAGAAAGTAACCAATCGCATTAATGCATGCATTATCCCTATGCGACAGAAGGCAGGTGGGATGGCATTGGATCATGTGGATCATGATGAAACAAACATACAGATATGAAGTAGAGCAATAGTTTGATGTGTGATTAGAATTAAGCCTTTGAATCAAATACTAATTATGGCAGTGTGCTGTAATAAAGAAAATGTCAAAGAAAATCCATGCGATGAAATAATCCAAAAGAAAAACGCATGAAAATAAGCAATAACGTGAATCCGAGGGGGAAATGTCAGTAATGAAGAAATAAATCGGTGTGTGAGGAGGACGTTCGAAAAAATAAACTTATATTAATAAATAAACCTAGACACAAACACAGTCTTCTCCAACGACTGGAAATATATAGGGTCGCCAATTAGCCTGCCCAGCGAGTCTGTGGGGAGTCAGAACACAGAGCAGAACCAACACAAACAAAGACAGGGAACGCAGACTCCCCACAGGCAGAACACGATATGGGAGTGGACCCTGCACTGTGGAGCTGTACAGCAGCAGAACCACACAACTATTGATATGCAACAACAAACACAAACTTCATTTTTTTTATTAAATGGAAATATCGGTTTTCCCGATGAAACCAACCTACATTTAGAAATGTAACAAGGATGTAATAATGGCGTAACAGCATATCGAACCAGAGAAATAAAAGAAAACCATTTAGTATGCGTACGATTACATAGAGCACTATAGAGCACCAGCCCTAGCAGTCAGACAGCATCAAGGACAAACTGGATCAGAGCACGGAGGGCATGTTCATTAGGTCTTTACCGAGCAGTGCAACATTAGAATGCCTGTATCCATAGCCAGAGGTTGACACTGGTAAACACAGTTCGATTGATTTATTTTTAGAAACGTCGGGTGATGTGATATTGATGCTATTTGTGTGCCCCAATTTCCATGTCTTGCTTCATATACGGAACCACAGACTAAAGGTGTTGACAAAGCAAAAGCATTGAGCAATAAAACTGTCAAGACTACATCACAATCATACAGTCAGGCTGTGCTTACCCAATACAACTACAATTTCCATTTGACAAAAGCAACAGAAAAAAACACAACAAAGGGCTACTGCTTTGGGGAAAGTAAAATATACCAATAAAAGAGAATCATATATAGTGTGCGAAAGCACATCAACGTCAACCACCACTTACAAGAAAGTGTGCTATTCTACCCAATACCATTCAATTACAATACAATTATTGAATTGTGATAAATGTAGAATTAATATGCAGTCATTCTTATTCTTGAATATAATTTTGTATTCAATGGGAGTGGCGTAAGTGGATATAACGCACATAAATGTAAAAAGTAAAAAGCCTTGAAAGAACAGATGTTTTTGCCATTATCTACACCTAGAAGTAGGACCCGCTGGACTCTATAGCAGTTTCAATAAGCTTGGACCGTATTGATTTTTCGGGTTTTGAGAATTTGGAACCATGTCCTTATACAACCGGGTCTTGATCTCCATCCCCATTTCTCTACCTTCCTTTTTCCCGGCAAAACCATCCCAGTTAAATTATAATAGATATCAGCCCACAGGCCCAGATTCTACCACACAGAGTCAGGGAAGCTCTCGTTTTTCAAGGTAGATTATAAACACCCATATTTGCAATTTAAAGCAATTTGTGCATGTAAAATCCTGCACGTAGTCCCAACGTTATATACGTCTTGAAGATGAACAATAAAGTACATTGTCCAATGGTTATCAGCTGACCAGGTAAAAGGTGGATTACCTTTCATCTAGCCACGTTCAAGTCTTGGTGAACCTTTCTCCACACATCTACATTGACCTCAATACAGTAGTGTGGCAGTTAAGCGTGAGGAAAATAGCCTGGCACGTATGCACAGTAACTAAACGACTGGAGAATGGAAATAGGGCATGGTAAGAACGGTATGGTCCCATAAGTGGAGGCTACACACAAATGAATCATATATTGTGAATAAAAAAACACTATAATGTTGCTCTAGTTTTGCCTCCACATAAATATTGCCTCTGCATAAATATTTAATTTCAAAATGATAAACTGCAAGAGTTGTGCAGCGCATTTATGTTTTTTTAGTAATGAAAAAAGAACTTATCCTGCTGCACAGAACAGTGCATTTAAATAATTGTTTTAACCAGACAGTGGGATCCGCAAGTGTGTGTGTGTGTGTGTGTGTGTGTGTGTGTGTGTGTGTGTGTGTGTGTGTGTGTGTGTGTGTGTGTGTGTGTGTGTGTGTGTGTGTGTGTGTGTGTACCAGCTTGTGTTTGTTTGGTGGAAGTTGAAGGTTCTGGTGGCAAATCCTGTAATCCTTTCATCTGATCAAATGCGTAATACAGCAGATTTGAAATTATTTAATGGAAAGGTAAATGCCAAAGAAGTAGGGAAATTGCGTCAATGGATCTACATTTTGCATTTGCTAATTACAGGGGTAGTATTAGTATTTGTAAGGTCGGAAATGTCTGATTTTCAATACAAATCCAATATGGAAAACTTCCAAGTCCATAACCTTTTATATGTAATAACGTACCCTCCCCGCCCCCTATCACCCCATTTTAGTCTCATAATATGGGTCACTATTCCAAAGAATGTGCCTGATCATTAATTTAATTCAAATGGATAGCAAGTCCAAACAGACATTAGTTTGTCCTCCACTCAGCCACTAGCAGGGTGTTAACAAATCGAGAGACGATGTCATCTAGTGTCGCTGTTCACCTCCTTAACACAACAAGACATGGCCAGCTACTTATTATATAATCTGATTACAGAATCAATCAATACCACCATCGCCGTCAGAATCTGACATTGTTGTTGGTGGTGCTGGCGCGCACTGTGCACGTGGAACAACCACACCATCTTGCGAGAGTCATATTTCATCTATAGGGTAGAGAATATAGGCCGTGTTGCATACCGGGGTCTGTCTGTGAATGCCTCAAGCTGTTGCTATATTTTGCCACAAAAGAAGGAAGGGGGGAAAAGTATATGAATGTTATCATTATTCTGTTTGCTGCATGCTTAAACAGCAAGGGGATGTTACGCATCAAGGCATTTGCAGCGCTTGTATGAGTGACGGTTTTTTAAAAGCAATATCGTCTATTGGCAGACATCTGTATGTGTGTATTGTATAGCCTTTGACTGGTTATGGTTATATATTGGTTATGTTATGTGGGACGATTGTGTGAGGTGTGTGTGGGAGGGCCAGGTAGGGCTTGAGTGGAACCCCTGGCATTATTTTTAATTAGCGTCACGATTCATGGTTCTATTAACCCTATTAGCCAACCCTACTGGGATGTCCTCTCCTCCACATTGTGTATGTCAGAGAGAGGATAAAAGATAATTAGAATGAAGGAATGCAGTAACAAAAAAAATGCACTTGCAGAGTTACCTAAGGAGATTTTGTCATAACAGGGAGGAAGACATGGAGAAGAAGAACATAGAGCCTGTTTAATGTAATCTCTATTCATACCTTGAAGAGTGATAGTATCGTAATAAGTGGTATAAATAGGGATGCAGAAACTATCCATCCGGAAGCCTTTATCTGTGATTACACCTAAACACCACAAAAGCACAAGCAGCATTAAAAGGTGTTCTTCCTCCTTAAGTAACAAAGCTTTTAATAAATACTTGTGTTTAAGTCGTAGGAGGACACCATTGGCAAATGATGCAGGAGCATAAATCTTACATCCTGGCAAAACACAATACCCAGAGTTACCTTTATAAAAATAAGTTGACCGCTGAAATCTATTACCCCCCATTAGTTCAGCTGTTGATTTCTATTAGGTTTTTCATTAACAGCTCCAACCAAGAAAGCACAGAAGACCAAACAAAAGAAAATAGAAATCATTACAAAATGTTACCTGACATTAGAAAGGATTAGGCTTACAGGTGAAAAAAGATAACTTTGTACCCAACAGCTGGTGAGCCACAACCGTCCTGTGGGCTAACACAGACATTGAGGCAACCGCTCATTTCAACCGCCCGTAAAATGGGGCCAATTCTGAAGAAATGAAAAAAAGAAGGAAACCACACTGATTTCCTCGTGCATTTGTGCATCAATAACCGCAACGCAATGGCCGGATGCAATATTATCGCTGGTTACATCGGCACGCAATTCAGCTGGGATTTGTAACGCAACGAGACACAATAAGGCAGATCATTAAATTAGAGCCTTTGGAATCCTCTATTAATGTAATGATGCCTTATTGTGCAAAGCGTCTCACTGTCGTTTTCAATGCTTTACACACGCGTCTAGGATGGGGGTGTGGGGGGGGGGGCATGACAACCTCCTGATGGCGTTTATACATTCAGCATTCTGGTCTAGATGAACATATTAATTGCATTCTCTTGGAGGATTTTTTTAATATGTCGAGCTAGAATTTGACACTATGTGCTAGGTTTGTGTTTGCATCTCATAGGATTTGTCTTGATGAATGTGCCTGCTCATCTGTGAATTGAGAGTTTAGGTTTTTTTCTGATTGATAATGGATTGATAATGGCTTGTGCAAATCAGGCTTATTTAGGAATAAGTGTCTATTTTAATGGCCATATGCTTGTGATTATATGGTGATTGGATGCTAGTGGTGAATATATGCCTAATGTTATCTCTGAACCCCGTTCCAAAATATGATTGGATAAGGTCATCCACTGCAGGCATTACACATGTCAGGTCAATGTATCCTTATCCCTGTGATGTTTTAACGAGCAGTGTCAGATACAATTCTTTCAGTTATGTCAGATGACTATGATAACTAGTAATGTCGGATAACGGTTTGTAACTGTACTTTTCTGGATAGTATACTGGCATGGAATAATAAAACCAACACAGATGAATGAATACAAGCTGTTTCTTGTGTTTGATGGATGGGAACAAGGTATAACATAAACAAAGCTGTGTTGACACAAACACATGTTGACATAGCATGAGCATGGCTTTGTATGGGAGCCTGAGTGTTACAAACAGAACCGTCACATCTTAGAGAAGAAGCTGTAGGTAGATCTGACGGTTTTTTGTTTTGTTTCAGTCTAATGAGTCATACTTTTTTTAAGAAAAACAAAGCAAAGTGTGTCCAATTATCATCCTTCAAATTAAACATTTCAGATGCATTCCTCTCCCAACACAGTGTTTCAAATGCAACTCGTAATCAATGCCTGCGCGAACATTCACAGATCAAACGGACACAAGTGTACACAAGGGTTTCAAGAGAATCTTAGGCTTGTGTATTAGTTGCCTATCACTGCTTTCATCATTAGACAGTCCTGCCAACTGTCAAATCCCCATGGTGTGAGATAGTATGTTGTAAAGCTAGTTCAGTTGAATAGCAACGTATTGTATGAAAGAAAGAGAGTATGTTCTGCAAGTGTAACTCCGTTTCATTGACTTCCCATAGCAGTATAGTCATTTGCAATACAAAGAAAGAACACATTGAAAACAGAAATAAACCAATTCCCTAAAATATAAATAAGGTATTTTGAGGCTGTCCCTGATTCGCTTACAGCCCTACCACCCACTGGCCCACTACTAAAATTAATGAAACTATTGAACATGTAATGATATTATATGAATGAATGGTTGGTTATTATCTGAGTGTGTTGCTCAGGAAGCACCAGGAACAACATTGTCATGGATCCTCTGTGGCTATTAGGCTAGGCTATTTACAATGAGAGGTATCTGCTAGTGTCATAGATTAAGGGTTATATGTTTAATAAGTCTTTAATAAGTAAGTATTTGATTAAATAGTAGCCTCCCACAAAACTGTAATCAACATACTATCATTTTTAACCAAATCATTGCATTTATAGTCAACCGTCTTGAGTTAAGTGGATTAACAAAGAGACACTACGCATATAGCTGAGCCTCATTCAGTGGTAGTGGGAGTGTTGAATCACATGAATAGTTATCAATCTTCTCCGCTCTTGGCTGATATTAATACATCTCTAGGGCTAAATATTGAGTTATCATTTTCTAATAGAATCGAATAGACGTTAACATGGAATATTCTGTTGGAAGATGTGTAGAACCACTTTTTGAAGGGGACTGTAAACAGTATGACTATATTACATTTAAATTGCTAATAATGGAGTACTTATTATACTTGGTCATAGGTCAGGCTTTAGCTTTGGAGTTAGCCAACACCTGTAATGCTAATGAGGTCCTGCAGGAACGTCACTCATTATACACAATAATGTGTTTTTGATTATCCACTTGTTTTTGGTTATTGTAACGATAAAAGGAGGATGCTTTGAACAAGCATGCAGAAGCTAGTCTACAATTATTATTAGCATATAGCAGGTGTCAGTTTCTGAAGATAAGTGGTGTGTGTGCGTGTGCGTGTGCGTGTGTGTGTGTGTGTGTGTGTGTGTGTGTGTGTGTGTGTGTGTGTGTGTGTGCGTGCGTGCGTGCGTGCGTGCGCGCGTTTGTATATGGCGGGAGGGGCGGGGGGAGCGGGATGCTCAAAGCATGTATCTTCTAAAGCGGATCCTTCACGTCTCTTACCTTCACTGCAGTCCTTCCCTTGGAACCCAGTCTGGGAGCAGTCACATGACGGCTCGTTGTCAATTAAACTGCACACTCCTCCGTTTAGGCACATGTTCGCCGCGCCGCAGAGGTCGGCCAGGACACCCTCGCTGTTGACCATCACCGACTCCGTTTTGTTGACCTTTATGTCAGTTATCCATCCAGCGAAGGGCGCCTGGTCCTTCACCACGGACGAGGTGAGCCGCAACGCCACGGAACGTAACTCCGGTGGTATTCCACCCACGAACAAGTGGCTGAACACGGTCATATCCCGCCGTTTGGACTTCACCTCGACCCATTTGACCTCATTGTCCACCACCAGCGTCGTGTTTTTGAAGTTCCTCCGGACGGTCACCTCGTGCCACTCGCTGTCGTTGACCGCCGTGTCCGTGAGCACGGTGGCCGGCTCGGCGCAGAAGATGGAGAAGCGGAGGCTGAGTTTGCCGTTCTGTATGAGGAGCTCTAGGAAGTCACAGAAGCCCTCGTCGTCAAAGTACACGAGGAGGCCGTGGGAGCTCTTGGTTTTCATGGTGAAACTCATCTCGCTCTCGCAGCACGCGTTCCACACCGGAAACCGAGCCCATTGGCCCTCTGCACCTGTGAACTCTAGACACGTCCCGACCTCCGCCAGGCAGCAACACACCAGCAGGCCGACCCACACGACATGGGCCCCATGTCGCATGACCAGAACCATGGTGCAACCGGAACCACGGTGTCAGCTAACTATGTAGGCCTACTATAGTTTGATGCTGTTTTTATTTTTATGGATATATTTGATTTTTTCAGGTTTTCTTAAACCCCAGAAAAATTGAAAGTGTGACTTCGAAGGAAGGGTTTGCTAATAGGCATGCGATAGACTGCCCACGTGGAAATTGTGGACTGAACCGATGCATTGTAGAAGGAAAAAACGAGCCAAAGGAAACGGGAGGGCCTATATTTGCATAGCAGACCAAGCCAAGACTAATCTCCCGGTGCAAATATCATTACTTCACACTATGTAGGCCAAGCGGCTCACTCTTACACCCAGGATCGAACTATTTAAAGGTCCAGTCTGCCATAGCTATCAAGCGCAGAAGGAGTCAGACATCCATCGGGCCAAACTCGCTCTAATGTAGACCTGTGTAATTATGGAGGAGATCCTTCAGTGACCGGTAGAGTCTGCGCCGTTGTGTTTCTGCGTTGAAATGACAGCTCTACTCTTCAGGTTCATTCCGATATTCTGTGGTCGGTCCCCGGGAGCATTGCTTTGAGGCTTTTCAGTGAGCGTATTCCGAAGCAACAAGGGGAAAATAAGCCATATGGGTTGAGGTGGAGCACCACCACAGTGTGATCAACTCAGCAGAACAAGCGGCGTTCCCTGTCAGGACTGACCGCGATCCCAAGGGGGGCTGTGAGGAAGAGAGACAAAAACAAAGAAGATCTTATCAGCTTCAAATTGAGTCCATGGTTAACAACTAGGGGCAAACATGTACATCGCGTATAAAGCAGTGCATAGGAGAGGGTGACTCATTGCATCACCGTAATTGAGTCCACTCCATGCACAGGCGAGATGCGTGTCGCTTGCACATCGTGACCGGACTGATGTATAAGTGAATGACGACTAATGACGTTTTATATTAAAGTCGATTGAACGCATCGACTTTTTATGTTCACCTCGAAAAATAAAAACATGCGCGGAGAGAGTTTCACTCCTAATGGCAAACGTCCAGTAGACTAGATGATACAAAACGGTGTTGGTAGGGAGATATGCTTATGATGACAAACGACGCTTCACAATGATTTAAGTTACAGGAGCTGTTCTGTGGTTGATCTGTTCTTAGTATATCTCAAAGGTGCGTCATTTTACCCAAAATGTCCGTGAAAAGCGGCTTTGTCTCGCGGAACGAAATATCATAGGACCCTCGCCCTTTCCAACACTTTAAACTTAATCTAACCAGTACTGAATACTATATATAATTATATCATCGTGATGTATCCGACACGCTAAACATGTCAATCAATGTCATGCTCCGTAAACCGCGTGTTTTGTATTTTAGAGGAGAGGAGAAAGAAATGAAGAAAAACATCTAATATGGGCAGAAAAACCAGCGACACTTTATGATTACCTGCACAAATGTAGGCTACGATATAATACATCAGATAAGTCCCATTATGTGAGGAAAGAGCACTGTCTTTTGGCCATTTCCAAATGTAAATCAATACATTATCATCACAGGCAATGTTTCTATTTGTTTGGATGGGCTTCTTCCAAAACGGGACAGCAAGACATCAGATAAGTCCCATTATGTGAGGAAAGAGCACTGTCTTTTGGCCATTTCCAAATGTAAATCAATACATTATCATCACAGGCAATGTTTCTATTTGTTTGGATGGGCTTCTTCCAAAACGGGACAGCATTCCACTCCACAGCAATATGCTCAATGTATTTCACATGTTATCATCATAACACTTAAATGCTAGGCTACTGACATCTAGAATGCCGATAAATTGTGGAAAGATTTAAGTGATGACATAGGCCTACCAATAAAGCAATATGCAAGATAGAAATAATTTGACAGATTAGTTTTACTGCTGGATACCTCTACCTCCACGGGAGCCTGTCGCCTAGGCTAAATAATTTTGGAAATCTACCAACCACCGCAGGTTCAGTTTCTTTACACGTTAGTCTTTATTTCCCGGGCTGCTTCGCACACTTTGCCTGAAATCCTCCTATAAACCCTTCAACACTGGGCTCTTTTCAAACCAACCGGAGCTCCATCACACAAAAAAGATAGGTAGACTCTCCCCTCAAAGTCTCCCAAACCTCTAAAATACCAAAAGTGAAATTACCTTGAGAAGTCCCCCTGCGATCCGGAATATCCTAACAAACTTAAATTGAGGCAGCCGAATAGCGGGGCAAAATCCGGGCTCATTGGGGAGAAGGTGCATCTGTTTCCCTGTTGAGCTTATCCAGCGACTGTCAGAAGCCAGAGACCCAGCGTCACGTGTCCGCCTGTGATGCCTGCTGGGGAGGGGCGGGGCTGAATGCAGTATCTCCAACAGAATGTGTCTGCCCATAATAATTCACCACATGCACTGTGTGACACACACGGCGTAGGGGATTTGGGATTAACATGCCTCTTTTTCGTAATGACAATTCGCGATTTTATTTGCAAAGAGGGGGAGACATTGTGAACAATGCACGCAGGTGATCTGTCATGCAAAAAGGGAGAGCGGTGAGGATGTCTCCGGGTGTTACGGAGAATGGTCGGCGTTGATTTGATGAATCGGACACAGATCGCCACGATGTGTTAAATCTGCCGCGTGCAGAACAACACGCTTTCCGTCCCTCACGCGCCTCGCATTCCGCCGAACTAACGAACTGCGCGACGCGCACGTGCAACAACTTTGGCGCTTTATCACACCAATTAGGCCTGTTGGTGATATACAAGACAGCCCTATGTCCGATGTCCAACACTCATGTGTGTTCATTCGAAAATACATTACTACGAGTTATTGATTTAGGTGTCTATTGTCTATTGTATTATTGTGTTTATTATTTATCTGCCAATATTAACTATAATAATAATTGCCACCTATCTATCACCCATCCCCTGTTGGCAGCATCTACACACCAATCCACTTTAGAATAGCCTACTACTTCAAGTTCCCTTCCTGTGGTTAATTGCCTCGACGGCACATGGAAGAGACTTTGGCATGGCATGTATCAGAGCCTCCTATAAGTGAACCAGAGCTGTGAAGAAACATGGCCGCCACCCAACATGGGTTGTGATGAAGCGACGCGGCTTTCAAAAGAGAACAGCCTGGCAGGCAGTTAACTTACTTTCATTAAAGGAGATATGTCACAAATTCACGGTACTAACTCCTAACATGAACACGATATGTCATCACAGATTAAGGAAACATGCTGTGATGAAATACTGGCTTCTCCAACCAAAATGCTACAACCCGTGCGTTCTTTTTCGAAAACTCCGGAACGTGTTTTAGCCGTAGTGTTATGATTCACTGTTCTCAAAGTACCCCGGGTTGCCATGAAACTAATTGCAAACAAACGCAGCGTGCCGCAGCCATGGAAGCAAGCAAATGAACTGGATCAGCTGAGATTGTACTAGATTCCACCTGACCTAAAAAGCTGCATCCTCTTATGAAATATCTCCATGACCAGAGCCATGCTAGGACATCGGTCAGTCTTTGAGTCACAGTCGAAAGATGGGGACGCCACATGACATTTTGAAATGCTAAAAGTGCAAACACTGTTGTTTACTTGGTATGTAAAAAGGTTTCACCTTTTAGGATGTGTTATAGTATAGCTATGAACTCACTCAATGGGTAATCCATCAGGGATCATTGGTCCTGGCTATACACTGCTGGGGACGGCCTCCACAGCCACAGCCAGATGTAATCAGTGTTAGGGAGAAACCCCCAACCGTCTTTGACGTGACCCAAGATGGTGCAACAATGACACAACTGGTGTCGAGCATGTAATTATATTCTGGTAATTTATTCAGTAAATGTGTTAATTGATGTCTGTTGCCTAACAAGTACGCGTAGGTCTTTGTAGCTGCGCCGCCTGCACATCGCCCTCCTTGTTTACTGATTCCCGGTACTGTCAAGATAAACCCGCTGTACAGTAACGACACGCACGACAGATGAATGGGGCTTGCGGAGGTTCAACCATATGACAGATATCCAAAATCCATTATAGTCAACGGTGTATCATT
Organism: Micromesistius poutassou; assembly: GCF_964030765.1. Classification (NCBI taxonomy): domain Eukaryota; kingdom Metazoa; phylum Chordata; class Actinopteri; order Gadiformes; family Gadidae; genus Micromesistius; species Micromesistius poutassou. The sequence goes on along the minus strand of NC_140277.1, from coordinate 1,348,294 downwards.
ATGTAAAGAATGTCATAAAGATGTATGAGTGGATTTATTGTAAGTGGATTTCCAGGCAGGTTTTTTTTTTTTTTTTAGGGCCACACTATGTTTTCACACCATTAAGCATTTTGTCTGTGAACACAGAGAGGTTTTTTTTATGTATTCTTGCAACGACAGTGTAACGGAAGTACTTACAAATTACATTATCGAACAGAAGTCGAATGCATTATGTATAGAAGAGATCTACTCAACTGAAAAGACTTGTATTATACTTGTTCAGCCCTTTACAGTCTACTGTGTGTGTGTGTGTGTGTGTGTGTGTGTGTGTGTGTGTGTGTGTGTGTGTGTGTGTGTGCACTACTAACTGATGTACCAGGTCCTCCAACAACATACGATTTAACGGCGAAGCAGAGACCCAACCTACCACAGCGATTGTTGAGGGGGGACAGAGTGAATAGGGGGATCCGACTGCATTGGTGCCTCTGAATGGTTTCTTCATAATGTCATGATGTCCTCAGAAAAGCATCTTCACCCAGCGACTGAGACCACTCCCTGTCCCTGCTGAGAGTCGCTGTATCCCCCAGATTATAGCTGATTGAATTTGGAAATCTCTCATTACGGTTATTAGATTAGAGGGGTGGAGGGGGGTGGAGTGCTCGCCACATATCCAGCATGAAAGACTCTCTGATTGTATTGACTTGTACATAATGATCCTATTGAAGACGCATACAGCAGGCATTAGCGTAAACATAGCCCACCTGTTTGAAATCGCAGAAGTCCGTGCCTGTAAGCAGACAGCCTGGAACAAATTGCCTTGGCCAGCATTGACATACGATCCAGGCATTATTCGAGCATATTGAATTCCCTACCTACCTTACATTTCCCCCATTCCATATTATTTCCAAAACATGGAATAAAACACATGGTTGTGATTGGATTAAACTCTTTGTAATGCTTCCTCTGTTTACAATTGGTTTACGCAGTAATCTGTTGTCTGTAAACCTTCAAACTAGCCATGCTTCTCATTGTTCTCCTTTAACGATCGATATCCGGTCCAGAGAGCGAGCCATGGGCCTTTGGTCAATATCCAGTGTGAAGTGGTAGTTGCCATTTTCTAAACCTGCTCATTTTTCCTTCCCTTCAACCTCTTTGTCCACATACACCACAGACAACCTCTTACTTCTATCTTACACCTGTAGGCCTACGAAATGAATCATGTTTCACCGAAGTGAGACTTCTTTGTCCAACCAAGTGCTCCATTACGATCATGTGCTCATAGGAATCACCAGTGCGGCCCTATTGATGACATTCCCGGCATTCCTCTGACACAGCCTATCAACACTGTTTCTAGCTGGGCTCAATGCGGGTTAGAGGTCTCGTTGTGTAATGGCGGTCTAGTGGCCATGCACCGTTGAGTGTGTGCAGAGCACGGCTTTACAAACACCGCCGTGTGTATCCATCAATCTCTCACTCCATCGTCAGAATTTCCTGGAAGACTTGGCCCCCCCTTGACCCTCCTTTTACCTTGGTGCATCGGGGTGGGCTAGACAACATTACATTTCTAGTAGCCCCTGCCCCGTAATCTGCCATCGAGAGCGTGAGCCGGTCTCAACACGAGGGAGGAGGAAATCCTCATGGAAAGACTATTGGCTGGAACGACACAGGAGATGCTGTGTGTGGGTCTGACTGCACCCACATTCAAATACATGAAAGATTGATTCTCCTCTTTGCCTGCTCCATTTTATCCACACATCCATATGATCTGCATTGTGTGTGTGTGTGTGTGTGTGTGTGTGTCTGTGTGTTAATATCACATTCTCCTTACTGTTTCGAAATGATGCAACCATTCTGCGTGTGCAAGTGCATTAATCAGTATGTGTGTGTGTACGTATATGTGTGTGCATGTGTGTTTCTAAGTAAGTAACTAAGTGTAATTGCCCTTTTTTCCTTATCATTTATTAATCAATCCAGAATTCTCTGGCTCAAAGAGGAACCTTGACCTTGGGCCGCACAGGAAATGGACATCGTGGTCCTCGTCTGTAAACCTTTCAGGGTCCTTTCTGCTTTTTATATCCTGTTCCATAACCATAACGTAACCGATCCTTCAGGTTGAGTACTTTACAGATCCTGCTATCTATATGCTTTTCCATTTTCGATCTTGGATTACAGTTGGGCAAAAATATAATTAATAAAAGTATCCTGGTCGATAATTTCAGTGCTCCTTGTGTCATGTGACCTTTATTACAAGGCCTTCTGAAAATCCCTCAGAGATCCGCGTGGTGAAGGTGGTATATGCACTCATTACGACTTCACCTTTCTCCCTTAAGTGGTGTTCAAATCAGAACCTCGATAATAGGGTCTGATGATGTCTGGTCCCCCCAGTAGATCTCTCTGCTGGGCAATGCCTGCAGAGTGCATTATGCTGTGGGATAATATTCATTGGAGTGCAAGCTTGTGTGAAATGGCCTGATAAGGGTACACTGTTGACACACCTGCTGGTCACAAATAGTAATCCCAACTTTCTGTGGCAAGCCGCTTCGTGTTCAATGCAATTGCCATGAAAAAGGATTTTCATTGACTCCATGGGCTTATCCTAAAATCCATACAAATGGGGTTAAATAGATTTAACCCTGCTTTTCATGGCACATGTGGATACAGCTTAGTATTCTTTTCAAGAAAAACAATGCTTTACAAATGTGTTTTCATCATTTTACATGGATTATGGCGATACATGTAATATTTGAAAGTTGTGAAAATAACAATTATTAGAATATATATATATATATATATATATATATATATATATATATATATATATACATATATGCATAGCGATGCATCAGGATAATGCATCGCCGTCTTTGAGCAAGAGCCAGCCGCCTAAGACTCATGCATCAATCCATATATACACATGGATTGCGAGCATGTGTGTATGTGTGTGTGTTTGCCTTTGTGTGTGTATGTGTGAATGTGTGTGTGCGTCACTTGCAGGTTACAGAAAGAGGAAGACGCACCCAGGTGCAAATGTCATCCATTTCTCATGTTGTCACCGTGTGCCAAACCAGATAATAAATGGAAGGTAGTGCCTTAATCACACAAATGCACAATTCAGTGTTTTACATGAATGTGTTACCAGCTATCATTACGGGTGTTGGAATGAATATCACATTTGCGTTATGACTTTGTATAACTATTCTTTTATTAATGAATTATTATTATTAATTAATTAATTAATTAATTAAATTAATTGTAGAAGCAGTAAAAAGTAGTAGGAATACAAGCAAGTGGATGAAGCTTTCAGAGGGGGATTCTATTAAGTGTATTTCTACAGTGGCTAGTATACATCGTGTACAGTTCCCTTTCCTCCAGCAACATGACTGGATGAAACAAAATGACTTGAAATAAAGAAACGCCCTGCAAACCCAGATTTGCGCTCGTCTTCCATCAGACTTCAGATATTATTCTGACGTCTGATGTGAGAGTAATGAAATGTTAATCCAGATTACAAAATGTGTACACATTTGCATTGCATGTGTGAGCATGTGTGTGTGTGAGTGTGTGTCCATGCAGGCTACAAAAAGATGCAGCTGCAGCCGAGGTGTGAATGCCAACAAGTTCTCACCTTTTCTTAGCAGCTACCACTATTGGTGTTAGAATGGTTTCTGCCTATGTGATTATCTTGATTTATTGCACAGCTCTTCTCAATGCTGTGGAATGCTCCGTTCACTTGCATGGGCATTCCCGACTTCCGGTGGTAAATTATTTTTTGATAATTGACCGATGCCAAGCATATAATGACTGCTGTCAAGGAAAGTGGATTTTTTGTCTCTGATTCACGTCTTTCGTCTTTTGAACCTCACACACAGCATCTTTAAACATTATTTGGAGTGGTTCTTCAATGCTCCACTATTTTGAAAACTAGAGGTCCAAAGCAGATCACATGACAATAGCAGTAACATCGAAAGCCAATAGAGGGTATTTATGGATCTTTCCAAGAGAGAAAGCTAAACAAAGTGTGTAAGTGTGTCCATGTGCATGTGCGTTCATGTTTGTGTGTGACCAAGACAGGGAGGGAAGAGTAGTGAGGACAACCTTCAGCTGTAGTTTAAAGATGATTGCACTTTTTGAGAACCCTTGGGCATTTATTCGTCTTGCCATATTCTTAGGCTAATGGTGTACATGTGCTTAACGTTTGTTCTGTTCACAAAACTAGGATCATACTTTCTCACATTAAAAGCCAAACCACAGAAATCATCTATTTTTTTAATTGTCTGATTCATTGAAAATGTCAATTTCTCGTCAAGATCACGGACACTCAATAATAATAAATAATGACTTCATGCCCATTCATCAAGCATTACAAAACACAAGACATTTAGGGTAGCTTACTTTTGAGTACATACTGTGTGTGTGTGTATATATATATATATATAGGCCTATATATATATATAGAAATACACACATTTATTTTAAGATGTATTCGTACCGTCCATCGGAGCAGACACAATAACATGAAGACCAATCCCTTGACTGCGATACACCCCCTGATGTTCGACACATTGCACTCGCCCAAATGCCTCTTAAAATTAGCCCCATGTATTGTTTCAATGCGCGATGCCGCTCGACATCTGCTGTGTGGAGAGGCGTGTCCCTTCCTGGAAGCGAGCGTCAGAATGTGCAGCGTAATGCATGGAAACATGCCCTGGGTCATCCTGTCCTCATTAGATTGTCTGGTCCCTGGGGGGTATCTCCTGGAAGAGCCTCGTCTCCTTGACTAAGTGGACTCTCTGACAGGGCTCCGGTAGCGGGGAGAGGGGGAGGGGAGATCGTCCGTCTGTCCAGCAGTGCATCTCAGCTTCATGCTTCAGTCTGTACATCTCTATCAGAGGATGTATTTTATTTGTCGCCGTTTTGTTTTCTTTCCGGTATAACTTTACACAATGTGCTTGATTATTACAGGTTCGGTATTCCGGGAAAGCCTGTCGACTCTGTTTTATTTATTATTTATTAAACGTCAAACGTCTCTAGTGCACGACACTCACAATCCCAGTTCACATAAACTGTTGTTTATGTCTGTGAAGGGAGCAGAATGGATACATGAAGTAGATAAGTGTAGCACTGCACAGGTCGTAAGACAACACTGTAGACATCTCAGGGTACTGACCGGGAAGCACTGGAGGATAGCATGGTTAATGCATTAGCCAAGCCATCTACAAGAGTAAAGTAGTGTGTTGGCCTTGGCTTGAATTAACCAGACATCCCACTGAACATGGTTTAACTGCTGGTTTTAAAAGCATCCATGGGACATGAGATGGCATGGGGCTGTGTGTTAGATTAAACCTTAAAGGTGCAGTGTCTAGAACACATTTACATTAGAATTAGCCATTTATGTCTACATAGGAAGTGGGTCCTCTTCCACAGAGCCCGCCATGTTGCACTGCCATGTTTCTACAGTAGACCAGACCAGACCAGAAAAACAGCTCTAAGTTTTTATCATAATCGCCATCTGACTTGTAAGGTGTGACCTGCGTTTTAGAGACTAAACAATAGAAAAAACATTGATTCATCTATCAAGTTGTCTTCATTAGCTCATCATGAATATTTCATTGTTAATGACTCATGGATGGTGCTATGTACTGTATGCAATGGTAATGATGTATAAGTTAAAAAAATATATGGCTTAACACATGTTTGCATACATACACAGCTGTAAGTATGGTATATGAATAATGTATGCTTTATAGTAATGTTTGCATACACATGTTTGCATACATACACAGCTGTAAGTATGGTATATGAATCATGTACGCTTTATACTTACAGTAATTAACTAATGTGGATGCATTATTAGTTTTCATGACTCCCAATATACATTTCATTTGCCTCTCATTTGTACTGAATGGAACATTTTAAATTTAAAAAAGACTTCTTAAATGTATCAATGGACTTTTTTTTCTTGACTCTTAATATTGTATTCATACTGTTCTATAAATGTTTTCTACCATCTTTCCTATGAAAACAAAAAAGAAAATTAGGATGAGAATGACACAGCATTCCAGCAAGGCAAGATGATTGTGTCATAGTTAATTAACCTAGAAGTGCTTCCCCACAGCCGGCAGTTGGCCATGTTTTGAAACAGTACCCATTCACAGAGTAGCTCTACACTACTCCATGAAAAAGTCTGCATTTTACCACAAAAATACATCATCACAAAAACCATCACCATTGGATGGTTTTTGGAACAGTCTGGGATAAATTATAACAATGATGCATCTTTTTTTATGGAGAATGTCCTCTTTTATCGTGTTGCTAATTGCTAAAAATTGCCAATTTTTGGGAGGAGCACGTCAGGCCCTTGCGGTGGACGCAAGGAGGGTCCGCAACAACGTAAGGGGTCCGTAACCCCCTTGCGTTGCGTCGACGTGGAACCGTAATCAGCCCTTTAATCAGATGAGAGAAGCTGAGGTCAAAGTGAGAAAAACAATAATCTATAAAGAGTTATAGACAGTTCACGTAAATCAATGAATTTGTTATAGTAACTATTTGCATTGCACCTTTGAAAGGGTTATTGTCAGATTCCTTGATCAGTCTTTACATCAAATAATCAAATAATATTGTTCATTTATAAAAAATAATGTTTTTTGTGTGTCTATTGAAACCTTGTGTCTGTCTATTATGCACTGATTAAACACAAGAAAGTACTTTTTAACCCACTAAATAATCATCAATTAATCCATTAAATATCTTGACTGACACAAATATAACACCTTATTGGAAAGTTGACTTTGTTTTTAATTTTTTTCCTCTTATGAATGGAATCCGTCCAATCAGCCAATGGAATTGACAATAATAAATGATAAACTTAGGTAGTAGGTAGGTTTCACCAACACGCCAACCTTCATCACATCCATGTTTCATCTATAAATCGGACATGTCTAAGCGCTGGGCGCCAAAACAACACCAAGCCATCCTTGAAACCCAACAAGTCTCGTCCTTCTTGTCGGATATCGTCCATCACCGTTTGGTTAACACAAAGTCAGCGGTGGGCCACTTAATGGTTGAAAACCCCCCTGAAAAATTGACTTTGGCAGGCGCAGGCCCGCAGGACTAAGGAATATGGTCAGCTCTAATCGTTTTTGAATTCTTTCTTCCACTGGGTTAATGTGGGAAATACTTGCCCCTGTAGCCTTAGCATCACATTAGCAGAACTAAGGTACTAACTTGGTTTTTCTAATTTCATATTATTACATATTTGGTTGACAACCGATGATGAAGTGCTGGATTATTTTGGTCATGTAAATATCGGCAGGAAATACATTCCCTTGAAGTCCCTTCATGGAAGAATGAGGTATAATAGAAAACGGTTACATGTCTCTAAACGGATGGGTTGAGCTATCAGACATGGATATTTAAAAACACATTTATCTTTGTCAGTCATTGTGTATTTCCTGAAAATGCACAACACAACACAGCCATTTTCTATTGGGAGACACAGTGTAACCTAGCTTCCTTGCGACAAAAAAAAAGACAAAAGACAAATATTTGATAATCATTCCAATATATACAAGGGATTGTTGGCATCCATAAAGCAGAAGGCAGCCACAATTAAAAACTGTAAAACAGCTGCAAAGATAGGGGTGGCTGCCTCCACACGTCTGTTCCTGACAGAGAGAATAATCAGCCCATTCACAACCACCTACTCCCCCTGTTCTCCCTTACAGGGAGAGAGGGAGGGAGGGGGAGGGAGGAAGCAGGAGAGGGCGGGAGAGAGAGAGAGAGAGAGAGAGAGAGAGAGAGAGAGAGAGAGAGAGAGAGAGAGAGAGAGAGAGGAAAGGGAAGGAAGGGAAGGAATGCCCCAGTCTGTGATTTCGTCAAACTGCCAGACAGTTCAATGAAACACACTTCATTAAACACTGCTATGGAAGGGTGGTTGTGGTGGTGGTGGTGGTGGTGGTGGGGCTTAGGGTGGTGGTGGTAGTGGCTTTCCAAACAGGGAGCACAAATCTTGAGTCTTAGGAGGCTGGCTCTTGCTCAAAGACGGCGATGCATTATCCTGAATAGGCATGTCACTCTCACGCAGGCTCATTTCCCTTGGAGTGTGGGCTGGAGTCAATCAAGGGTAATGAGCTGACAAATACATGCTATTATTTTCTCCTTTTTTCCCGCCGCCTCCCACCCATTCTTAACCGAGGTCTCTGCTCTGAGCGGCCTCCCCCTGCACCGCCTCGCGTCACGAAGCCAATGTCAACACAGACAAAATACCAGCATGTGTGGCTTTGTTGATACCTCTTATGGATGCAAACCAGCACCACACACACACACACACACACAGCTAAACACAAAGATTGTTTCATAAGACGGTAGGGTACTATCTAACTGAGCACTGAGAAACACAAACCGTTTTTATGCTTGCCATAATTCAATGATTTCAGCAATCCCAGGGATGAATTTCGGATGGTAATCTCCACCATGGGTTTGTTTATCCTTTCATTCATTCAATCGCTTGTTAGTCTTGCTTGTTCAAGTGTGTTGCATCTTCCTTGCATGGAGGACTATTGCATCAATGTTTCAAACACACACACACACACACACACACACACACACACACTCACACACATACACACACACACACACACACACACACACACACACACACACACACACACACACACACAGGATGCGAGTGGTTCATTCATTCCATTTATGTAGCATATGATGGAAATTGTGTTTCCAAAGCGTGTTTATCGCGTGCAGACCTCACACCAAACCATACGTGCCGAATGTGTTCGTCTTTCTTCGAAAGATTCAGAAAAAGGAATCCTGAAAAGCAAAGACTAAAAAACGCAATAAAAACAGCGACTCTTCCTCGTCCACCCACCCAGAGACGTTGAAATACAGCACAGACTCTCTTGCTCCCACTCCATTAAACACAAGCGGCATAAGTGAACACTGTGGTTCCAGAAATCTCCCTGAATAGCTACTACACTGAATAATAGCTTGGTCTGGGTCTGTCTGCAACTCCACAAACATCTTGAGAAACTTAACTCAGAACTTGTGTGTTTCTATGAGTTCACTTGAACCATTTTGCTGTAAATGTTATACAATACATATTCTAGAATGAATAATCTTGCAATCTTAAACTAAGCGACGAGTAGGCCTACAATAATAAGGAATAACACTGATCCAGAAACAGGACATCTATCCTCTAAAATAAAATTCCCTGACAACCTGACAAATGTGTTAAAGCTTTAGAGCTCGGTTATCACCTTCCCTCCCAAAAAATATTACGTTACCCCTTATTCTAATAAGGGCATCTTCCAGCGGTAATCAATTCCATTCCGACAGGGGTGGAATTAGCCCCTGTGATGGACAGTTCTGATGGGGCCAGCAGAAGTCATTCCCGCCACAAACTGACAGAGAGAGAGCATATCAGTGTAGCGCAAGATCCCAGAGTGAAACCTCTGCCAGCGCTTTTCTTTTCCCCCTGCCTTCAGACACCGGACGGATGCTGATTGAGGAGCGATTGGAGTGACAGAGAAATATGAATACAAATCAACACACAAATAATATCAGTTGAGTTAAGATGTCCCCCCCCGAGGCTGATACAGTCCATATGGGTCCGTCAAGCCTCCCGGATCCAAATGAAAGCTCTGTGCTCAGAATAACAGCCCAGTGACGGAAGCCGTTTCCACGATAACATCTTGAAATCGTCTAAGTCTATGATCGTCTGTCTGTGTTCTTTGTATTGGTTGTGGTTTCTGGCTGTAATAAGTTCCCATATTGTCACAAGGGGGCGGTGGGTAGGGGTGGAGGGGGGGCTGGGTTAAGTTACGTGAATTGATGAATAACTAAAGGATGTTTAATGCATGTCAAGCATTCTGCCGACCAGTTGGTTATATCTCGGGGTTGTGCTGAGTGCTACGCTGCGCCTTGAGTCCATTTCCTCTTTCTTGCATTTGCTGGGAAATATCCTCAATTAGCAGAATTAGCTCAGCGAGGCCTGGTGATAATGTGCAGACGCTGACGTTCCACAGTTAAAGTGATGAGTCAAGCATTGATTTTTTTTTCCGGGTTGTCTGAATCGAGAGTGATCCATCCCAGACCCCCAAACCCAAACCCAACCCCCCAGTATGTGACGTAACGGCCGGGCTGTGTTAGGGTTAGGGTTAGGGTTCTGACCACGTATCTTTAAAGAGGCAACCTTTTTGGTAAAGATGCTTTGGTGTTACTTTGAAGCAAACACCTCCTACAATGTGATGTCATGTTAATAATTAACTCCTAGTCTACACAGACACACACACACACACACACACACACACAGTCTGGGCTGGTGGGTTCACTGAAGCGTTCATGAAATATGGAAAACAACACCACCACACACCGTGTGAGTAGTGATGGGAAGAATGAGAAAGAGAGAGAGAGGATGAGAGAGAGACACTCTCTGAGACAGAGAGACAGAAGGAGAGAATGACAGAGAGACATACAAAGAAGGAGAGAGAGAATGATAACGAGAGAGAGAGAACAGAGAGAGACACACAGAGACAGACAGAAAGAGAGAGAGAATAAGTGAGAGACAGAGAGAGAATGATAACGAGAGAGAGCACCACAAGAGACACACAGAGAAAGACAGAGAGAGAGAGAGAATAATGGAGAGAGAGAATGAGTGAGAGACAGAGAGGGAATGAGCAAAAGAGAAAATGAGAGCGAGACACACAGAGAGAATGATAGAGAGAGAGAGAGCGAGAGAGAGAGAGAGAGAGAGAGAGAGAGAGAGAGAGGGTCGGGTGGGGGGGGGGGGGGTTAGGGTAGGGTAGGTTTTAGGGAATGAATTTGACGGCAACATTCCCCCTTCGGAAGCCACGGGGAGATATGGAGATGGCTCTACTAGATGGATAGCGAGCAGGTAGACCCCGATAAGAACAGCACTGGATTATTTAATCAATCATTTGTAGCCATATCCTCGCACAGCCTGTCTGGGAAGACACAGGAAGGAAGGAGCCCGGTGCCTCGGGGGATGAATGCAGAGCGAATGCAATAGGTCGGTCTAGCCCTGCAAGGACTGCCAGCCATGCAATATGTAAGGGAACGCAATTAAAGGATATTGAGCATCGCTGTGTGTTTAGGGCTGGGAGCTAATGCTATATTTAAACGGCACACCCGCTATATGTAATTTAATACATTCACTTTAATTGCGTAAATACATACAATATGTATGAGACATTGCTACTTTATTGATGGTTTTTTTTCTTTATTGATTTGCGAAGGGGCAGGGGGGGGGGGGGTGATCAGCATGTGTATGCTGATGTGCTGCCAGTGGAGTTGTTGAAGGCTGAGCCACTCATCCACCACCCTTCTTCCTATTCAAATGAACGGGGCCTGACACCGGTTCATCTGTCATTGTGTGATAGATAAGAGTCTCAAATGCTGCTCCTGGTTACAAAAAAGATAAAAGGGGGCCCCTTGTGATATAGTAGTGCAGCGCAGCGATTAGTTTGGCCCTGAGAAGGTTGAATCACAACAGGCAGATGAATAGGATGTTTTAAGATACTGCTGTGTAATCTGTTATAGTTTCCCATTGAGTAAATACCAGATACCTGACAGGTATATGGCAGCGATGCGCTGCCAAGAGAGTTACTGTCCTTCCACTGTATTACTTTGGCCGTGAGTCGTAGTTTGTGTACAAAACGTCTGTTAGTGTCTACATACAGCAGTGCTAAAACGCTTCTCTGTAGGGAATACTAAAATGTTACGTATGTAGTTATTTCTTTTACGACAGGGTCCCGTGACCCCGTTTTTATTTGACGCGATAATGCTTTATCAGTCGTCGGGTTTCAAACAACACCTGGTACTCTGCGTTTTTTTCTTTGAGTGTGCGCGTGCGTGCGTGCGTGCGTGAGTGCGTGTCCTTCTATTCAAGAGATGCCTCAACATCGTTCCATACTCTGGCCGCTCTCAAGAAAGAATTTATTGTCGGTCTGCGTCTATTTTCAGCATTGAACTTTACATCTTCTGCAGAAAAAAGGAAAGAAAGCATGTGAGCAGATGGCCTCAGCGACGGGAGGAGTGGAGGAGTCCTATTGATCCGCAGGCCTCATTGATTTCCCCTTTTATTTTGTCCGTGGCAAAGCACAGGGAGAGCAGGCGCTGTGTCTGTGCGAAGGTCTCTCTCTGAATAAGAATCGGGCCGGCCCAGGCGCTAGGGTGACGGGTGCTGCATGAACAATCGCTCCTGCTGCAGGAGAAAAAAAAAAAAAAAGAGGTCCAGACTCTTCTGTGTGTGTGTGTGTGTGTGTGTGTTTCAGAGTGAGTGTGTGTGTGTATGTGTGTGTGTGAGTTTCAGAGAGTGTGTGTGTGTGTGTGTGTGTTGGAGTGTGTGTATGTTTGAAAGTGTGTGTGTATGTGTGTGTCTGTTTGAGAGTGTGTGTGTGTGTGTGTGTGTGTGTGTGTGTGTGTGTGTGTGTGTGGGTCTGTGTGTGTGCGTGTGTGTGTGTTATAGCAGCCCTTTCTCACTGCAGATGTGCCTGACACATAACAGCAGGTAAATTGCCTACACTTAATGAGGCTCTGGAATTATTGAATTCCTGTCCACTTGACGGGAGAGTCGCAGAGATGCGGAGACACACTGGCTGTCTTTTAAGAGCTTATTTAAAAAGCTTTCCGGATTCCCGTCTTCATGGATGTTGTGTAAACAGGTGTGGGAACCTCTTCTTCATCCATGATGAAGAGAAATGGCAACCTTATGGTGCAGCCTTTGATTCACAGCACATTCTATTGAAGTACATCATCCCATTAACAATTCCACCTATATTTATGACTATGCCAAAAGTACTGGATTGGTGTTTTGCCAAATGCAGCATACTTGGATTCATATATTATATCAATCCATTCACATCAATCAATTACTAACCAGATCTCCGAGTCCAATTACTCTGAAAGACATTAGCACGTTTATTTGCCATTATGTTTGATGCACAAGTCAATGGAAGATATGAAATCAATCTTCATCAGAGGAGGGTTGCTAGACACAGATTGGAGAGATCAAAGATCAGATATGACTGTGATATAACATTAAAATGATGTAGTTACGAGGCTGTCCTTATCTTTGACACTAAAAACGATACAATCTCCAGGCCAAAGCTGTGAAAAATGCCCATCCTTAAGAGTCCATTAGACAGTCCACTCAGCGTTGCATCACACCCAACATGTAGAACCACCAGCCCTGTTATGCTGTCATTTCCACATTGAAACACTTAGTGTTTTTTGACAAATTAAAGAAAGGGAATCTTCCACGGCTCGGCCACATTTCAATTCCCTCTTCCCCGGCTAATGCGGTGGTGAGGTAATGGGCCAGGTGAAAGGACACGCAGAATCTCATTTCATCTACTCCCTTGGTAGCGTGAGAGTGGGGGTCAATTCTGCCTTGTCATTTGTTGGATGACAATCTCCCATTTTCCTTACTCTGTTTCGAAATAATACAGCAGTGTGGTGTGCACGTGCGTTAATATGTATGTGTGTGTGTGTGTGTGTGTGTGTGTGTGTGTGTGTGTGTGTGTGTGTGTGTGTGTGCGTGCATGCGTGCGTGCGTGTATGGACCTTGAAACCCACTTTGTTTTACATAGCAGCCAAGACAGACGGCAGCGGTACAAAGTAGTGGAATTGGATCAATGATTGGCCTTCCACAGCACATACCAACAATGCAATCCTTGACACTACAGATCAGGCTTTCTGCTTGAAATTGATTTTTCCTTGCCGAGAGATGATGGAATTTTATCTTACTTCTCTGTGCTGCACAAGAAAGGAGCGTTGGAGGGAGCACAAAAATGTTAAATATCAATGATAAGAAATGGGTATATAAAAAAAGAAGCAATGGAATCCCATAAACATTCATATTTCAACGTTCAAATCAAATCGATCAAGCACGCGTGGAACGATTTTATGTCGCTTTCCATGTCTACCACATTAGTCCCGTTTTTTTTATTATTGCACAGCAAACAACTACTAAGAGCCCACAAAGCATACAGCTGCATTTATCCAGATAGGGCAAATTACATAAAGCGGGGGTGCTGTCAAACGATGATGAATGGAATCTAAATAAATAATGACTCCATGATGACGTTACAAGTTTTTGTCAAGAGCAATTCCGATTCAGTTGGCAAACAGAGCTCTCTCTCAGAGCCAAGTTTATACTTGCTGGCTCAAAAAGTCTGTCGACAAGGAAGTGTGAAATAGTGTTGTTCTTTTACCTTGTTTGCCAATTTTCCTAGTCATACATTGCTTTTATTCAATCAAGTATAACACCTCACAGAAATCCCTTTCCTTTACTTATTTTACATTCAAAACAAGTCATGTTATATTTCCACTCAACCAGCCAGGTTTTTTAGCGATCGTGCCAAGTCTACCAAGTCTGATTGAGTGGGCGGGCATAATACCCCCAACCAATCATAACACCTTAGGGGCCTGGCCTACTTTAAAAGTAAGGCAGTAGGTCCTCCCACTATCTGCAACCAAATCCTGAATGATCCAATTACATCATACCCCCACCGTCACAACCTAACATGTTTCACTCGGGAATATGTCACATTATGAAAGCAGACATGTTACCCTACTGGGTGTTTGACTCCAAGCCAAAACGTTTCTGGGTTCCATCCCCAATGCCCAGAGTCTACCTGTAGGCCTCCGTGATCTAATTATCTCTTTATTGAAGAAAGAAATAGAATCAGTGCCAGTTTCTTTGAATAAAAGTGTGAAATATATACGACTCCGTAGTAATAGAGAATATTTACCCTTTAAAGGGTAACTTTGTTGCGTCCTACTACCGTCGTGCAGCCCACTCTCTTTTCACAGCTTGAGTTTGCGTTGCGAAAGAGAGAGAGAGATAGCGGAGTTTCCCACCGACACCGCCTCCACCGACGGAGCCCTTTGGGCTGTTCCTGCTCTGATTGGCTGGCTGGTAAGCGGCTGGATCCCACGCCGCCGGGGGCTGGTAATCAGCAGCTCCGTATAGAATGGCAGAAGACACCGAGTGGTGCCGGGGTGGTGGTGGAGGCGGCGGAGCGGCCAGGATCCTTTGTGCTCTCACTACAGAGGGTGTAAAGGGGTTGGCTTGCCGTCGGTGCGCCGGGGTCTGTAAGCACTGCTGAGCACACACGCGAATGAGCGGGGAACACACAACCACGCTCTCGAGCCGAGTATAGTGCATTCGTTACGGTTACTATTTCGGATGTTTCAGGAAACGAGTCATGTGTGTGTGATCTACGGTTCAACTGAGCGTGTGCAGTGGACGGGCCTCGGGTCCTTTCTGTAGTCATACAAGCATTTTGTAAACAAAACAAACGATATTTCCGAAAGAGCCGTTGCTTGTTGGCGCTTCCAAACAAACGACACCCACCAGGTGCCGGCGTGGTCGACCATGCAGACTGAGGGACGGCCTGCACCGAAACGCTCAAATCTTGTATCGGGTATTACAGCACGTCTTCGCTAGTACAAAAATAAGTCAGTCAATTATGTGTAGTACATTTTGGTGTGCGTATGTGCGCAGGTTACAGAACCTCTAAATTTAATGTGGGAAATATGCCGACTAATCATACCATAATGACATTTGATTGAAAAAAGGAGTACTTGACTAATTACTTCCGAGACTCCGTACTCTCAGTTATGCATACGATTAACATGGACCTTTTCCCTCTCCAATGAGTGAGCACTTTTATGAAGAGCCGGTGGATGGAGCGATAAATCATAGCTCAGGAAGCTATTGACAGAGAGAAAACCTGGCATGACCCCCACGTCTCAGCGCTGCCAGGCGTCCCGCTAGAAGCCAGACGGTTTTGCAGTTGCACTTAAAAGAGTATGACAACAAAATGAAGAAGAAAAAAAACACATCTTGAGGACAATACCGGTCTTGGTGATCAAACCATCCTAACCATGGCCTTCACTCTGTCCCCCAGAGTATGTTTGAGTGTGCCAGCCAACGGTGATAAACAAAAAGCAATATAGCACTCTGGTCTTTGTGAAGACATTTGGTGAAGTACTTGTATGGCGCTTCTCTGTTGTGTCGTCCAGACACTGTGCACCGAGGGAGCACATTGATTCCAAATGATGAAAGCGTTTGCTCTGCCATGTTACATTTGTTGACATACATGGCAGGCACGCTAAAGCTAACTCTCTCTTTGGCAGAATCACAAGGAAGGCTTTTTGACAACATTCTGGTAATACTGGTAACAGATGTTTAAGTGAAGCCTGCAGGAGAGACCAGACGGTTATTGTTGTTATGTTGTTTGTCCAGGCTCTTAATGTACGCACTCATTGTATGTTGTACGTCCTTGCACTTAAAGATAGCACTCATCGTGTAGCGTCTTATCCGAGCTATCTTTGTTGCATACGGTTAAGGGGTTAACCTAACAATTGTAAGTTCTTGGCACTTGTTTCTAAAAACATCCCTACTCTGCCGACAGCGATATATTGTTGCTCTTTTTTTCTTTCTGACAAATGTATTTATTGTAAGTCGCTTTGGATAAAAGCGTCTGCTAAACGCCCTCTTTTCCCGCTAAAAGCCAAGAACCATTTTCTAAATACATACCTTCTGTGAAGGACGATCAGGAGGACGTCAACTCTCATGGGAAGTAATGGTACGTTCTCACGTGATAATCGTCCCATAAATCACAAAACTCGCCAATAATCAAAACCTGAATGACTCTGGAGCGGCGCAGAAAGATCCAAACACAAAGAGCGATTTCACGCCACGCCAGCTACTCTTTCATCCCTTCTCGTTTGTTTCCAACGTCATGAAACGTGGCCACCAAATTACAAATGGCATCTCGTAATAACCCCACCAGCCCTGTCGACAGCTTCAACCCCCCCCCCCACCCCGCCACCCTCCCAACGAGGCGGGGGGGGGGGGGGGCAAGAACAGTTCAGCTGCACCAAATAACCGGGGTGATAAGACAGCCTCTGGTGGACCCTAATGAGCCTCTGTTTGTTTACATTCCTCCTCCTCCTCCTCTTCCTCCTGGCCTTCAGCCAGAAATGTGCCAGAATTTTGCCCCTGACATGAATGCCAGCACGATTTGATAAAGGTCAATGAGAGCTAAACAAGGTTGCTGAAGTTTGGCCACTTTAATTAGCGCTGGCTTTGTGCTTCGCTGCTAATCCTCTAGTGCCAGCGCACGCATGGGCACCCGCAACAAAGGGAGGGGGACGTGGGCACAAAACGAGGGGAAAGACACACAGAGAAAGACGGACCGTCAAAGGAAGATGTTTGGCATCAACATAAACGGCGTCCTCAGAAGCAGTTTGGGTGGGGAGCGTTTATATTGGCACTGGCGATTCGAATGGCGGGAGATTGGCAATCACATGATCGGCGAGGCAGGCTGCCGCGTGTTCATTGTTTCTGATAATGTTTTTTATCACCTTAAAAAAAAGTTGTTGCCGTAGCAACAGAAGTTGGCTCAGTCATCACTGAGTCACTTGACAGGAAGGGGTTTAATTATCTCCCCGATTCCAAGAATGTGCGTAAATGCGTTTTAGTTTTTTTCACACAGGCCTTAATGTGTGAGCCTTTGAATAACTAATCTTCATTTATGTTTACTTCTTCAGGATGAAAGAATTTCTTTTCACCCCTATAGGGCAGCGATTCCACACAGCAGAACATGATGTCCTAAAGACAATGTTGTGTCGACATTCATTCATGCGGTTCAGCCTTGGCATACTAAGCTTGTAAATTAAAATGCCTGCAAATACATTCTCCTGGATCAACCTATGAATATTCCAATATAGTGTCACCCAATATACCTTAAATGTGCCTGATTAATTAATTACAGTGTTAGATAAACTACAGAAGCCTTCAGGGCGGAAATAGGCTTCGATATAAAACAATGTAATATTAAGAACATTCAACCCGTTGCATCCTAATTTAGCAAGCCTAATGTTTATGCCAAAATGTCCCTGATAAAGATTACTGGGCAAATATTTGACGTTCCCCAAAATGCAGCAACAATTAATATCCACACCATGGACTGGATCAGTGAATGCTAATGATATTCCTGCTATTAGTTTTTGATGGCCTGCTTTAGATTACAATTATGATATGTAATACGTTTAAAGTTGACTTAATTATATCACATTACATTTTAATCACGCATTTGTATCATTTAGTTGATAGAGGAGACGTGATCCATAACACATTTAGAAATTCAAATAAAACAGCAATGTCACGAAAAGCATTCTTTAAAGCGTAGCATAAAGCAGGGATATTTAAGGAGATTGGTAAACAATATGCGCTCATAAATACTGATCATCCCAACCAGCGTAGTTGTGTTTGTGTGTGCCCCCCCCCCCCCCCCCCCGTAGTTCTGTATCTCCGTGATCCGTCACACAGCAGCACCCCCTAAATGAACGAAATGGGCTCTTCAGAGAATGCCTCGTGCTCTCTGTGACGCTCAAACGCCCAACGCTAACAGGTCTCTGCAGGGCACCACTTCTCTAACCCTGACACCCACACACACACACAACACACACACACACACACACACACACAACCCCCCCTATATAATACCCTTTTTCATTGTGTGTCTCGAGGCACGGATGACAGGGAAAAAGAAAAGTGTGTGAGTCACAGCGCGGGAGTGGAGCGTACTGGCGGGCGGCGTGGAGGCCCTGCCGCGCCGCCGGACTCGTCAGGGCAGCGTGTCCACCGAGGAGGTCAGCATGACTTGCTGGTGTGAGAAAGACAAAAGGTGTAGCCATGGAAAGGTTTGGATGGAGGAGAGCGTTAAGAGGGACCCCAGGGGGGCCCGCTGGGAACTGCTACAGTCTTTTCCATCGATCGCCCCCCCCCCCCACCCCACCCCACCCACTCCCTCCTTCCTCACCCACTCGTCTCCAATCCCCCACCCCCCCCCCCCCCCCCCCCACCCCGCCTCTCCACTGAGTAATTAAGCTTGTGTGAGCGCTAGGAGGAGGAGGTGGTGGAAGAGGAGAAAGGAGGAGGATGGAAGTGCTTGCTGAGTAGGGAGAAGGGCGAGGAAAGCATTTTGTGTCAATAACCAAAGCAGCCAAATAGGTTTCTCTTGTGCTCACACAAAAAGAATGTTCCGTACTTTTTTCGTTCTCATGCCTTCTGCTCCGGGGGGCTGAGAGTAATTGAAAGAAAGGTCATGTAACGCCAGTGACTACAGGACTGACAAAGAAAGAATTGCAGAGAAACGCTGGTAAAGCTATTTGAGAGTGTTGAAATGTCGAAAATCTGGTTGGAACCTGAAACAATAGACACTTATTAATACAGGGAAGATTCAGAAATGTATTTGGTTTCCTTTCTGGCAAAAATGATCATGTTAACACTATTAAAACCATTTCATTGTCATCTCTTAATTGCGCATAAAATTACAATTGAGAGTTAGAATATACATTCAGAATGTGAAGTAGGACTTATTTACGACAAAAATAAATCTGAATCAGTGAGTAGAAGGACTTTGACATGACTGAGATATGTGAGTTTAATCAGTGGTTATTGTACTGGTTGAAGTGTGAACCGTTTAAAATAATTAAAAACATGTTTAACAGCCATTCAAAGGGATTTTTTACCCCAGTTCACAGCAGTGTCGTCAATCAAAAGACTGCACTGCTGGTCTTCCTAGAACAGCATGCAGTTAACAATCAAGCCATATCGACCTACCTATAGCTCATCAGCCAAATTGACCTTTCGCATATTTCACCCCTCCTTATATGTGAAGGATGATATTTAATTGAAAATTTTTGTTTCCCCATCTCCATTCACGTCTGGAGGTTTTACGTGTGAACAGCCTCAGCCGTCTCCCAAAACAGGACAGAGAAGACAGCGTTCCACTTACTGCATTCCTTGAGGTTAGCCTGTTTTTCTGGCAAAGCAGAGGCAGAGAGAGATGCAATGGAGGGTGTCCCTAATGAAAGTGCTATTCATGCGAGCGCAATGACTCTCAGAAGATCCATATACATGATCCAAAAGGATTCATGTTTTATTGGAACAATGTTTGTCATTCGAATAACGTAACAACACACACATGAATACTCCGGAGGGAAGAAATCACAATATCACCAGAACATGCTTTAGTATTGAGTGGAAAAGAGGATACATGCAAAGGAGCATAAAATAAGCATGGTTTTATTGGCTCATTGCGAAGATATAACAACCAGAAAATGTGCTCATTAGAGCAAAGACCACTGCCAAGGAACCAGCTTGATTAGAAGTGGGCGTGGCTTGGAGAAGACACAATTGGGCCAGTGGGCAGGGCTATGGGAGTCTCCCAACACTCCTCACGAACCCTTGACAAACTTTTCGGGGAAAGTTATTCGGTAGTGTTACGCAAATATGAGTGATACGTCACACCACAGCCATGCTACCTTGGCCTGATTGGCATGAAGCATAATTTCTTACTTGACCAATAAACAACCTACACACCAAATTCAATACAAATCCACAATCAACCTTTTGAGATATCCTGCACAAAGACGGACTGACACACAGACGGAGCAAAAATATTACCGCTTTGGCAGAGGCAATAATGAGAATGTTTTTCTTTTCTATCTCTAATGAGACAATTTAAAAAACAGTGAATACTATTAACTGCAGAACTTCAGTGGAACACCTTTGACCTAGATACAGTGCATTTGGAGGAACTGTGGTTAATTGCTTTTCCAGGATTTTGATTGGTTAACCTTTTAGTTAAGTCCCATTGCCGTCATTGTATTACAATCGTTTTAATATACCATCATATTGCCATTCATTTGGATTAAGAGAAACGTGTATACCACAGGAATGGTTAACAGTAAGTGAGTTTTGTACTTGAGTTTTGAATCTGCATATCTGCTATTTAGTAGACATGAATAGGATGAGGAAGTTCCACATTTTATATTGAAAATAACACATTTTAATGGGGCTTCTATTTATATATACTTCTATGTTAAACAAAATAGTTTCACTGATACGGTTTTAATAGGTTCGACTTCATTTTCAAAGTGTATGTGCTAATGTGACACCAACACACACACACACACACACACACACACAGGAGAACGTTACACAGGAGAATGTTATAAATTATTTTTAAATTCCAATATTGTGCAATGCATCAGTTGAAGACATGTGGATGCGTATCAAAATTAATGATTTGAAGATGAATGGCTGTGCTACAAAGACAAGGATGACGTTAATGTCCATTATCAATCAAATAAATAAACAGATAGATTTTTGCAAATGAAACATGGACAGCACACACAACATTCCTGTGATTGGTGGGATCAGAACTCTAGTATTGAGACTACAGCTGACCAGAAGGTCAGTCCGTTGAGTCAATCCAACCAGGAATACAACGTACCCCCCACTTCTTCTTAACCCCAAAAAACCCACAGTTCTTTCTGCACGGGGGGAATTTGTCAATGTTTTGTATTACCTTCAGATGCTTACCACTGTGCATGTTTTTAGCGGTGGCTTAGGGCTGACTCCAGAGCATGGTTTTGTGTGTAATCTCACAGGGCCAATCTCTCGCAGCAGCTGGAGACAGTGTGCGTGTGTGCGTGTGTGTTTCTGTGCAAGTGTGCGTGTTTTAGTTCCTTGCTCACAGGCTTGCTGATGTATGGAGACGACTAAAGAAAAACTTTTCTCAATAACTCTCTGTCCTTTGAAGTTGTGAATTTGAATTGTGTATTGCCTTCGCCTGGCAGCCCCCCAGTCCAAGAAAGAGTAGCAACACAAATTACATCTTCTGCTGGTTAAATGGGTGGCTTCAATGCATGTAATACGTTTAAGATTCAGCCCTATGTTTTAAAACATGATTCACCCAGTGGCTTTATTCGGTTTTGTGTAGGTTGGCTGGATTTAATGGGGTAAGATACCTGATATAGAGACTGTGTGAAAG
This sequence comes from Micromesistius poutassou, assembly GCF_964030765.1. NCBI lineage: Eukaryota > Metazoa > Chordata > Actinopteri > Gadiformes > Gadidae > Micromesistius > Micromesistius poutassou. The sequence goes on along the minus strand of NC_140277.1, from coordinate 1,326,425 downwards.
TGTTAATGATCATAATATATAAGCGGTATCCCTCAAAATATGTCTTTTCCTTTTTTGTCCTCATGTTTAAAATGATGGGTAGAGAATAAATGTGTCCAGCTCAGATAGTTTATGTGACATTCTGCTACTGAACTTAGTAGGAAACACTGCAGTTATTACACTTGAGAATCCACACATGACCTTCGAAAAATAAGAACAAATGAATTATAAAACAAATGAATTATATAACGATACATTTTAAAGAGATAACTGGTACCCAACACTACCAATGTAGATAAATGTAACTTTACTTATGAATACAAACTCTGTCCATCCCGAGATAGACTAAATTAGAATAGTTTACTTTTGTTTGAGTGGAAAGTTAGTGTCACTGGAACAAGCAATAACAAGTAAATCAATTGTGTTTAGTTGTGATGCTTCACGCTGTGTTTTACTGCATTGTGTTGTGTTGTTTTGTCTTGCTTTGGCTTGCATAACATCTCATATGGCATTGCGTGGTACAAAGCATTCTCTGCACTACTATTAATAAAAGACTACTGCTGGTAGTGGTTGATGTTTTTTACAGCCAGCTAAACAGCTTGGTTGAGTACTATGATTCAGCACCATGGACAGCAAAGCGCCTTAGTTCAGCACCACGGACAGCTAAGCAGCTTGGTCCAGCACCACGGACAGCTAAGCAGCTTGGTCCAGCACCACGGACAGCTAAGCAGCTTGGTCCAGCACCACGGACAGCTAAGCAGCTTGGTCCAGCACCACGGACAGCTAAGCAGCTTGGTTCAGCACCACGGACAGCTAAGCAGCTCAGTTGATTTCGATGGTTCAGTAAAACAGACAGCTAAGCAGCTCAGTTGATTTCGATGGTTCAGTAAAACAGACAGCTAAGCGGCTCAGTTGATTTCGATGGTTCAGTAAAACAGACAGCTAAGCAGCTCAGTTGATTTCGATGGTTCAGTAAAACAGACAGCTAAGCAGCTCAGTTGATTTCGATGGTTCAGTAAAACAGACAGCTAAGCAGCTCAGTTGATTTCGATGGTTCAGTAAAACAGACAGCTAAGCAGCTCAGTTGAGCACAATGGTTCAGCACTATGGGCCGCGAAGAAGATTAGTCAATAGCCAGGTTCAGGCAGCCTGGACCATGGGCACCCCCCCCTCTCCCCAATCCCCTGGATTGAAGCAGCCCTGGACATTGTGATGTAAAAACGTCTTCACTGAAGACACACTGTTGATCTAGCTAAACTGTTGCCTGATGCATTGCACATCCGCCTCTCAACAGTGCATCAACTGAGAGTAAAATCGGTACACAAGTAGACACGGTAAGCTGGAGTTTGGAGCAGGGCTTGATGGAGACCCGACAGTGGAAGAGAGAGACTCACATGTAAACAGAGCACACCAGCAGCTTGCCTCAAATAACAAGGAGCCCTGACATCAAAGAACGCATTGATCAAGGCTAATCAACAGCAAATCAAGAGGAGACCGGGTGGGTGCAGGGGCGCGGGGCGCGGGGCCGGGCAGAGCGCGGTGCTGCTCCCCTGACAGGGCTGTGCAGATGAGGCCCTGTGAGGAGGTAGGGGCACGCTGACACCCAACGCGCTCGCACACGTAATTGGATGTAAATGTGAGCTGGGATTCCGCTAGCTTACACAATAGAACTGTGGTTTGGAACATGGAGATGAACCGCGTACAATACTGATGGGAGACTAGCTCACAGAACTGCTTGTTCATTTGAATGCGTCTTTGGAAAATGTTTGGATTTAATTAGAGGTTACATACTGTACTGGTTGAATGTTTCTATGTTTGAATGCATTTCTCCTGTAAGGGAACTGTTTTATGGTAATCTTCCATATGTTTCTTCACCACGGATACACTATTAAAAGATACACTTAGTTTGAGTGGGATTCCTCGATCTTTTTATAGAATGAAAAAATAACTGGAATGTATGCAATTATTATTTTATGGATTGGTTTCACCCACACCAGGCTCTGTGTTTCACAACATGTTTTATGTTAATGCATTTTTACTTACTCATTACAACAAAGTCATCCTCCACAAAAACAGTGTATTTTTCATTTTCCTCACTCCCTTGCGCGCACACACACACACACACACACACACACACACACACACACACACACACACACACACACACACACACACATACACACACACACACACACACACACACACACACACACACACACACACACACACCCCTCCTAGAAGAACCCAAGGGACCGACATGGAGTTAATGATGCCACATGAGAATGAAACAAATGTGCCTAAAGACATAACACACAATCAAACAGTCAGATAACTGAACTAAACCATATCACAGGAATGACAAAAATGTGGTATTTAGATTTTTTAATTACTTTGCTTTCCAAAAAAACAGAACACCTGGGCTGGGAAATGCTTGACGGGAAACCAATACAGAGATAGGGTAAATATGCTGAAATGCCTCTCTTTCAAAAACATTTGAAACCTATTTTTCTCTCTCTCTCCATAATTTTCGCACTGAACAAAGTGTTTGCCCGCGAGCACGCCCAGGGCAGGAGAGAGCAGCAAACAAATCCTTCAAGTTTCAAACGAAAAAAACACTAGAAGGAACGCTTAAATAGGCTATTTGTGTTCCACTAACTCTGGGTAAACAGTTAGAGTACTTACAGTGTTGATGTTGTTTACCAGACAACTTATTTCAACATGTACGTCTTAACCGGTGTTTAACTCGGGCGGATGTACAGAGAAAGTGTACAGTTATCTGCATATTGATCTGGGTCCGGAGAGCATAAACAGATCCATTTCATCACTTCGGGAAAGTTTGTGAGAACTTGTGATCCGCCTGGAAGGTAAACCTTCCAGGCGTTTAGAGGAGACCTCAAAAACACAGGAGAGAAGAAAGGATTTGGTATGATGTATAACATAAATAAAATATACTCAAAATGTTGTAAAAAATAAAAAATAAAAGGTTGGTGTAGGATTTTTTTCTACAACTAAACCAAATTAGTTTTTCTCTTTCTAATGAGCCTCAGTATCTGAGACTAGGATCAGATCAAAGCCACATGTAGCACTTTGTCAGGGATGTGCTAGTAAAAGGAAGCGCCTGCCATTCGGATCTTGAAAGATCCCTCAAGGTGGATAACAGATGGAAAACTGCTTTAAGACGAGCAAAAAGCAAGCTCAACTAAGCCCAGATAAATGGGATATAGATTGGGTTTGTGGCGTGACCATTTGATAGAAGACACAACATTTGTTGTTGTATAAAGATGTTGTATAACAGGTCTACAAACTGTGACCTTTATATATTTAATCACTAATTTTTCAATAAATGCTACTTCTAATGGTGTGAAAAACACAAAGAGCAAGATAAAGGCCACTTATATTCAAACAAATAATTTAATATAGTAATAGTAAAGTTGATGTTTTTTCAAATACTTTTCTGTTTTCAATTAACTTGTGAAACAAATTAAATTTATATTGGCTCCACACAGCTTTTCTCCAAATACGGAAACGTAAATTAAGCTCTTTAAAACACATTACACAGTATTTTTACAATAATTGACCAAATGTATTATGGGGATGATATGGTGTTTTCCTATAATTAGCTTATACATATCACTTTGAAGAAGTAGAATTCAAAGTCTAGTCTTGAGTTAGGTGACAAATACCTTATATAATCATGGGAAGAACATCTTCCCAATACAAGACAGAAATTAAACCAATGAACTGCAGGCTTGTCCTTACATTGATTAATATGTAGACACAAAGGGATGGAGAAGCCAACATTGCCTTGTTTGTCCCGTGACAAAACAACCATTTGTTTTAAACTCCCCCCTCCCCTCATAAATCCAATTGGCTGGAATGGCAGGGGAATTAGATCAAATGAGAAAATAATAAAAAACCACAATGGAAATGGGCTGTGCTGTAATGCTCAAATGGAGGGTGATGGAGACGAATGGGAACATCTCCATAAACGCTTAAAAGAGCAGCGAGCGGTACACACACAAAAAAAAAAACACCTTGAGTGCTATACAAATCACATCTGCAAACGAGCCAGCCGCGGTACAAAACCGAATTACAACCGCAGCCTTTGTATCTGCCCTCTCCCCTCTCCGGGCCTCACACCCAGCGTCACCAATCGATGACTTCACTACATTGATTCCACCTGGCTCGATGCTCGTTAGGAGCCAGGCAGACTGATGCATGTCGCCAATGAAAACCACTCATTGATTTATACCACAAAATGTAAATAAGACGCACGAGTGGCATTGTTTGCTTGCGTCTCTCCGCGTGTCCGTGTGTGTGTGTTGTTTGTTTGATTTTTCCCAGGCCTACACTGCAGTTAAACTGTAATGGCCCTCTGCGATGCCTTGTTAGGAGGCTTTTCAGATGTAATGGCCACTGTGCCGTTATACTTAATAATAAAGAACGAGGACTAATGTGACTGCATTATCCCCTCAGGAGCAGGGGAATAGTCAGGTGCTGATGTCAATATGTGTAAAGGAAGCTCCGGGCTGCAGCGCTAGCATACTGTGAGCTTAATGGCTTGAACACCAACACCACTATAAACTATGAAGCATTACATCAATGCTGCCATTGGATCTCCATTCAGCACTCAAACGTCTTGTCAATGTGCTACTTGCGTTTTGTTTCATGGCACAGAAGACAAATATAACACTTATGTAAGTATGGGATCAAAGGCTCGTACGCTCAAAGTATTTACAAGTAGGACCCAACTGGGTGTATGAATGTGGTCTTAAAACAAATATTAGCTAATCTAAAAGTGAACAACAGGGTTTAATCCACAGTCGGTACATTTACAGTTGTACTAATAATGGTTTAAATGTATGTGAGGTTATGTACAAGATCAATTATATCATCGTGTCAATCCAAAGAAAGCCCACAGAATACGGCCGTGCGAGGCTGCCCAACGAAAAACCGAGCCTTGAACCTCGTTTATTATTCCAACCAACGTCATAGCTCCGGCATTCGACGTTGCGTCTCTTCATAATATAAGAGCACTCGTACACGGCTGCTCCCAAGGGATACAATTACACACCAGGCACCACTCAGGGGAGCCGTCCCTGACACGGCGCTGATACTGGGCTCGGAGCTACCACTGATCCACATTAACAACGAGCACATGTGGCACCAGAGATACAGCGGCAGCCGTTGGAATGTGGACGGGGGATAAAGCATGGCTTGTATCATCGCAACATTCGTACGGACGGGCGCCTCTGACGAAGCGAGGCCGGGCTTTAATGTTACAGAAAGAGAAATGAGGCCATGTACTGTAACTATTACAACATTGGGCACGCGGGCAAACATTCAGCCGTCGTTCAGCTAAATGGTTTCCAACCTTGAGTAGGCCCATACGAGAAGATCCATTGTTTGTTGCGTCTCATATAATTCGCTGGTTTTCAGGAGGAAAATAGCCACTGTGAGTGAAGACGGAAGCTTTTCACTGTCGAAGGTTATGTAGCTGCTGCTGCGGTGGAGCGAACAGAACAGAACAGAACAAGCTGAACTTGACCGAAAGCTAAGGCTGACCGATGTCAGTGCTAAACTCAAAAGGAGAAGAGCGTGTCAGTGTTGAGATGCCTTGGATCTATAATCAATGCACAGCCTCCTCCATTATTTATCCTCCGGTTGGACTGGTGTCAATTCTGATCACTTCATCCTTCCGTTTCACTGCGCTGCGCTTCAGTTCAACAGTTCAGCAACGGCCGCCAGGACAGTGATTAGAGAAGTCCTTGAGAAGAACACCCTGATATTACCTTGATCAATGTTAAAGCTTCATCGATGTCAACCACGTGCTTATGATTCCATTGTTCTGCTTTGGAGTATATTCTGGAGCTTTAAAAAGGCCTGTTAGAAATCATAATTTTAGTAAGAACGACCGTGTTGTATTTATACTTATTTATAAAAACAAAAATAATGACTTGTTTTATTAGATAACAAATTGCTGTAGCAATATTTTGCCAACAGATACAACAGGGCTTCATCATTTCTGCATGCCGGTTTGGAGGTTATGCATACCACAGCATAACCCTGGTAAAGGCCTCTGAAACGGGTGAGGCCACATTAGACGCTACTGCTTTTAATTAACAATGCACCCTTTTGTTAAACGCTGAGGTTTGTGCCGCGTTTGTGTGTGATTGTTCTTCTTTCTCTGTCAGGCACAAAGAGGACGTAATATGTTGGTTTAACCTTGATAAATCTGTGCCATTTTTTTTTCTTTTACAGCACTGGACACCTGCAATTTCATGACAAGGATTAAAGTGTCATGGGAGCAATTGACCTATGTGCAGTGGAGCAGTAATCAGGGGTGTGTGTGTGTGTGTGTGTGTGTGTGTGTGTGTGTGTGTGTGTGTGTGTGTGTGTACGTTTGAGTTATTGTTTGTGTGCATGCATAATAATTTGTGTGTGTGTGTGTGTGTGAGTGAGAGTGTGTTTGCATGCATGAGAATGCGTGGGTGTGTGTGAGTGTATGTGTGCAGGCGTATGTGCAAATGTATGTGTGTGAGTGCATGTGTTTGAGTGCATGTGTGCATGTGTGTGTACGAGTGTATGTGTGCATGTGTGCGTACGAGTGCATGTGTGCGAGTGTGAGTGTGTGTGTGTGTGTGTGTGTGTGTGTGTGTGTGTGTCTGTGTCTTTATTCATGTGATTGTAAACACTTTCGTCTTCAAAACGTCTACATTTTTCGTGGTGGAGGTTCAAAAAGTGGCAATTGTGTGGAGAGGGAGAAAGGAAAGTGAAGAGGGGTAATAATTCACGGTGCTGTTTTGTCTAGTGGAAGTTATCAGCAGCTGCCACTAATAATTGCAGCTCAAGGCCCAATGCTAGTTCTTCAGCTCTCCGCTGACAGCCCAATCCAGGCTAGTGCTCAACCAAAACCTGTGGAGATGTTTGAGCACCGCTGGGTCTGTTTGATAGCATGGCATAGTTTGCATTGTTTATTTAGTTTTTTTCAATATGCATTTAATGGGCCTGCAATTTTTATGCATGTATTTATTTTGCAGGATTTCTGAAACCAGAGAGAGCGAGAGAGAGAAAGAGTGAGATAGAACTATAGAATTTAGAGCAGTGAACCAATGTTGTTCAAATAGAATTGTAGTGCAAACATGATAACTCTTCTTGCACCTCAATACTTTATCGAATTACAAATGTTAATGACAGAGGGCAGGATAGGTTAGTGTGGGTTCTGTGTTTTCCCCCCATCGAAAGGTTCTGGGTTCAATCCCCTCAGCCTACCTGTGCACCCTTGAGCAAGGTCAATCAGGTCAGGTAATCAATATCTGCTCCTTAACCACATGTATCGGACTTCACTAAACTCTTCGGATAAAAGTGTGAATAAACAGCAGCAACAGAAGCCACTACTTGACCAAACTAATGCAAGTTATGAATAAATAGGCTGTGCTTGGGCAAGGCACCTTGACCTCATAACCTGAAGAGCTACTGCTCAGCCCATGGTTGAAACCTATAAGGCTTATTGCTTTTATAAAACCGCTACTTAAACGGTTACTATAGATTACCAAGCAAGATTTCACAAAATACACACACAGCACAGAACATAGAATGCTATCATTTATTGAAAAAGGAATAAAGTTCCTCAAGACAGCAAAAGGGTTGCCAAGCAACACAGGCTAGCAAACTTTGAGATTGACAGCGCCTAAATACAAAACAAATTATTGTTATTGCATTCACAGATGTGTGTATATTATTTGAAAAAGGCTTTGAGCCAATCAGAATCAAGGACAAACTATCAGTTAAAAAATGTGTGAATGTCTTAGGGATAGTGAGGCATGCGTGCAAGTGTCCATATTTGGCCAGAGAAGCACTTTAAATGCAGTATATATATATATATATATATATATATATACTGCATTTAAAGTGCTTCTCATTTAAAGTATATATATATATATATATATATATATATATATATATATATATATATATAAAAGAAGTGATATGGCGCCAGACCTTAACACGAGTCTGATAAATTCCAAAACAAAGTCATAGATCAAGTAGAAGGTGGCCGGCAAAGAAAAAGTTAGAAAGAAATTGAATTCCCTTAAAGGGAATGAGAAAGACAGATTTTGTGTTTTGATTTAGAAGCCTATGTTCCTCTTCAAGGAGCTGTGTACTGTGCCCCACACCCTCAGTCACTTAGCTGGTAGATAACTGATGTTCCACTCCTCTCCTAACCAGGAACCATCGGTCGGGGGTTCTCTGCTTGTATCGCCGCCATCATCTCTCAAGTAAATTATAGCTCAGAAGTTTTGTGTGAAATTGACAGTTCTCATCTTTTACTTCCCCATCCATCTTTCATCTTCCTTTGACCTTGGATTCTACTTTTTAATAACCCTTTATGAAATGAATGTTCTCCAGGGAATAAGCAACCTAATGGATTGTTTCGTTTGTTGCTTTTTTTCATTAGAAGCGTCAATCGTTCACGATTGACTAACTCATCTTTACAGAGAAGCTTTGAAGTGGTATGGACAAAAGATTTGAGATTAAAATTTAAAAAAGACTCAAGGAACAATGTTGTGATGGGTTTCATCTGCCCACGGACTGCTGACACCCCGGAGACATGGTTAATGGGTTTTGGAAACTCAATGGAAGTGCACCTGTCTATGTGGTTAAGTGTTAATAGGTTTAGGAGTGCAATTTGGGGTAAACCAACAATAATATCGAAATTACTCTCTATTAACATTTTATCATGAACCAGTGTTTATTTCACATTAGATATTACATTTAAATGAAAATCAAAAAAACAAGTTCTGAAGAAAATAACTAGTACCTCAATATTACACTCAAGTCCAGTACTAAAGTACATGCTACCCGTGCTTGCAGACAACGTATAAGTATAGCTGTATAATGTTGTAAAGACCTTTAGATTGTGCTTAGCTTGATTAATCTGCCAAGATCTTTTCCTGTGAAAGTTATGTAGTTAAGCTATGGTAGGCAGTTCATCACATTTTATATTGTGGACGGAAATTGCGCTAAAATGTGTTATGGCATTTTTATGCTGAGTTCATTTTATATTCAAATATGATTTATAATGATGGCAAAATTATAATGCCAATACATGTTTTATTCCACCCAAGTCAGAACCATCCGGCTCAAGACCAATAATTAACGTGCAAGGTTATGAATCTGGGCTTTTTACGAAAAATATTGATATTCTGTGCGAGCCTATTGCTCTGCCTGCGATGTGAGAGCAGAATATTCAGAAAAACTCCCGACATTCATTAGAGGCACCACGGTGCTTTGCCAGAAATAGACGACTAAACTGGAATTAATTAAACCCAATGCCACATGGCTGAAGATTACGGAGAAGACAACTCATCTCGCAGGGCATAACGAGAAAATATTAATAATTAGTCCCAAGGGAAAAGATCCATCAATTGGAGATAGGGTGGGGGACATGCCATTTTTTAAGATTAAGGGTGAAATATAACTCTGCATCATTCCTATACATCTTAAAGGATTCCAACCATATCATTATTGGTCCCCACATCTCCTGCATTATATTATATATTAAATATTTCAAAACTCATAGCAAGCCCATCCTAACTTTAAAAAGTACCGCTATAGCATTGTTTCCCATCTGGTTAGACCACACAAAACAGTCCCTGATTTCAAACTTCAAATAAATGTTCATACTTGTGTTCGATTCGTTTGTTCTCAAACAAACAGTGGCGACATCGACTATTGTGACGGTAGTGAAAACGGGACAGAGCACAACGCCTACAAGAGCCTTGAATTCGATGGAGAGAGAGAAGTGCATTGTGGGGGATAGAAGCCTGTGATGTGCCAGGAGTCTGCGGTTCCATATGCAGGTGTGCAGCAGCTCCGTCATCCCTGTCTGGGCTCTCCAGATGAGACGCAAAAAAAAAGGGCCTCATTTATTCAAGCATCAAAGGCGGTACGTAACTTTTTATTTCTTTTTTTCCTCCCCCCTCCGTATGACTCGCACTCCCTGGGGGAGGAGGAGGAGGAGGAGGAGGAGGAGGAGGATAGGGGGAGTGTGGGGGAGGGGCACCTTCCTCTTTGAATCCAAACCATGTGGGCTTTGATGGACCCCTTTGTGTTTTACACCAGTTGACTGCATTGCAATGAGGGACGTGGCCGACCACAGGGACCTTCCTCAACACTCTCTAGGTTCTGCGAAATCCCCTTCAATTAGCGGAGGCTACTCTTGACTGCTGTCAGCGTTACCTACAACACAACGCTGCTCACGCCGTCCCGGGTCTAATACGATGAGCCATCGATTAATAACAATAATAGTAATGATAATAATAAGAGAGAGATACATTTCAGATGATGATCACGGTAGAGCTGTTGCTAGGATACACTGTGGCAGCATCACAGCATGCTATAGACCTCTGATGAATAAGTCCCGCCTCCGAGGCTCCGGTTCCCTCGGTCAAATGTCTTTGGGAGATAACATGGTGTTTGTCTCTGTAGGTAGCGAAGAGGTAAAAGCTGCGTCACGTTTTGAACTACACACTTGGGAGAGTCGTGAAGTCTGAAGTCTGCGTAGATCCGCATTAGCATAATGCTTCTTCATAATAGTTAACTACTTTAACGGCACCGACAATCCAAGTCGACCTACATGGAAAAAGTGTGTAGTTCAAAACGTGACGCAGCTTTTACTTCTTCGCCACCTACAGAGTTTGTTATGTACGATCATTCAAAAACCCCATGTTATTTCCCATAGACATTTGACCGAGGGAACCGGGAGCCTCGGAGGCGGGACTTATTCTTCAGAGGTCTATGGTGAGGCGGTCATACACTATATGGTCTGTCGGAGCTCTCTCGATGCCCACCGGCATCGAGACTGTACATTGTACGTACATGTTTGACGTACACTGTATGTATAATTGTATAATTGATCTTCACCAACATTTATCAATTCTTGTATTGATTAATGTATCTTGTAGGTTGGATTATGATTTGATGAGGATACCTTGCAATGGAACACAACCACCGTTAGGTAACAGCAGGCCCCTGCCCAGGGTCCCAATATGCCAGTCCATCAGCACATACTTGCATTGTCTATCTCCTATTCTACTAATACAAAGAAACACTGACGCAACACCTAGAACATTGTATAATATAAGAAAGGCATTTCTTTGGACGTCATCAAACATAAAAAAACAGTAACCACAGTAACCTTCACTCAGACAATGTTTTTGTCTTTTTTTGTCACATATCCCAGGATCACGTTGTAATTAGTCGCCCAGTACACACTGATAAGGACAAAACGCAACAGAGTACACATTATCATATAACTCAAGCTTTGTCATTTCATCTTTACCCTCTCTCCCAGAACAGCTTCGTATCAAATGTCTTGGTGCTAGACTGTTTCCGCAATGCAGAAACCAGAAAAGTGGAATCATAATATCCTGAATCTTGTGAAAAGCGAAAAACACATAAATGGGAACTTCCATTCTAGTGCTTAAATGCTTCTATGTGACAGTATGTTTGGTATGGTATGGTTCTTGTGTGTATGGTTCTTGTAAGGGTGTGTGTGTGTGTGTATGGTTCTTGTAAGGGTGTGTGTGTGTGTGTGTGTGTGTGTGTGTGTGTGTGGTTCATGTAAGGGTGTAAGGATGTGTGTGTCTGTGTGCGTGCATGTGCGCGTGTGCGTGCGTGTGTGCGTGCGTGCGTGTTTTGGTTCGGTTGACTTAAAATTCAGATCAAGTCCCCATACATCTGCAGGGATTTAATAGAAATGTGTAGAGGCTATATGTTATTGAAAGGAAAGTATTTTCTTTTCATGTCCTTGAGCTCAGTCTTCTGTCAATGGGTAAATCCTGCCAGAGCTGTCACCCTGAGAGGCTGTCAGAGCTTGCAACGGTGATATTCGAAATGTCACATTGGAGATGGACTCATCCTAAAGATCCCATGTCTGCACGGAGCACACACAGCAGCAAACAGGGACTTTTAAAGCTAGGTGCATGTACCAGATTGTGCTCCGTTTGATTTGCTGTTCTTTGGACATTGTACAAGATACTTGTTGTTCTCGAAAAGCACCCGTCTATGCTATTGAAATGCAAGCCTTCTGACTACGCAATTATCGCCCTTTGTGAAATGGTAAATGTGTTGAAATGTTATATTTAAAAAGGGCACGCAAACGACATATTCTTAAATCAAGCAAAATGGTTTAAAGTAAATCCGATGTTATGTTTTAACAAAAACATGTTTCTCCTGTTTGATATCGATCCCAATCGAGAAAACGCCCAAACCAATCGAAACAACCAACACACTCTGAAATGACAACTTTACCTTTGGATTACATTTCGGTTTGCGTACGACTCTAAACATAATTGCCTAATAAAGTGATCTCATGTCTTACGCCATGCTAACTGCCTCTTTCCTAATATGGGCTTTCCTGTGGAGGACCTCAATATGAATGACTTGCCTCTCTCCGCCCCGGCCTGCTGAACCTGCCTCCCGCCTGCGTCCCCGTGTCTATAATTGATGCTGTTCCTTTCGCCGCCCCATAGCGCCGAGCTGCTCTATTTTTACCCGAGGACACACTTTGTTGCCACCAGCCTAACCACTCTCCTTGTGGTGTGTGATTTAAACATTGATGCCCGTGTGTGGATAGATGGACAGATCTGGCCATGCTGATCCCTATACCGCCCCGCGCTATGTGTAACTATATGTCCTCCCCACGGAGCTGCAGGATTTGCCAGAGAACGTTTTAATGCACACGTCTGTGTGTGTGTGTGTGTGTGTGTGTGTGTGTGTGTGTGGTGTGTGTGTTTGTGTGGTTGCATGAACACATGGCATCATTTTCCTGGTTCATTAATATCGGCTGGAATTGCTAAATCACCCAGCCCATTCCCCATCTCTCTGCTGAGACCCTATCAACTCTTTCCCTTTATAATTCTCTGCCAGTTTCAATTAAGAGTCTTAATTACTTTTCTACATACTCACTAAGATGAGTCTCACAGCGCTGATAAAAAATGACAGCGCCAGTTGTTTTACAATATCCATCAAACAGCTCAGGATCGCCCGGTTCGCTATCTGCGGATAAATCATAGCATTACGTGGCAAAAACAACATCCCTACCTCCCTTTATAAAACGCTTGCTAACGAAATATCTGTATTCATGGACAGCAGCGTTCTTGACCTCGTCGTCATTTTTGGAGACTCCGGCCCCATATTTATTTTATTACGTTGCATAAACCAGTGCAGCAGCAACTATCATCTGAACTTGAGCATGCAGAATACAACGTCTTTAATGCTACTGCTCGGGGGGTGGTCCTGACCTTCTCGCTAGGTGGGTTCTAAGTTACAACACTAAAGTCATTTACGGAAACTCCTCCGTAATTGTGTAGATGGTCGCGTGGAGTCTGGATCCAATGCATTTATTCAAACGTTAAGGCCTTACTCAGAATCACTTAGATGCATGTGCTTTTGGCAAGGTATTAATATCGTATTGCACTTGGGGACTGTTTGGTATTATCAATGCTGGCCTTCACATGTTGAACATACTAATAAGACCACTAATAATAAGACTTTGCATTGGGAAAAGAAACATTCAGATACAACATAATCCTTGTGAAGGATGGTTCACAGCATATGCCACGTTTGTAATGGTAACCGCTAAAGAAAAATAAAGAATAAGCTCCGGAAATGGCAGCAACATAATAAGTAATAAGTAATTCAGCAGATGCTTTTATCCAAGGCGACTTACAGTGCATTCAGATACAATGAGCTAATTAGGATTTAGGATCCTAGGACTCTAGGATGCCTTCAGGCTGTATCCACGGGAGATCGAACCCAGTACCTCCGGGCTGGGACTCCAACACACCGGCCACTGATGCAGGATAAGGAGTGACGATGAGCGGGAGTCTTCACAGACTTCACCTAGTGTTTACTGGGTGTCAGAGAGGGGCTCCGGGTGCCCTCGGCCTCCCCGGGCCTCCAGATGCCATCCCAGACAAATCCATCATGGTGTTCAGCGAGAGCCGCAGGGTATTATCAATGGAAGTGGAAATCCGAAGAAGGATGACTCCATTTATGTTCCTCCTGCATCGGGGGCTCACTTTTGCCGACCTCAGGATGAGGTGATTCTCCACAGAGCAGCTTAAATGGCTTTTTGTAGATTAATGTACACATGCTTCATATACTGTATGCTCTATGTATGTTCAAATACATGTGAACCCATGGAGCTCCCTCTGCAGTAGTGGTGGGACAAAATATCGATTTGGCGATATATTGTCGCCCTTCTTCATGCGATAGGAGAATCGAAGCGCTGGTGCCAAGTATTGATATTTTAACTAATAAAATAAGGCGCTCTAAACAGATTTCCCTGCTCCCAGCTTCGCTACTTCATTGCTCCTTGAGGTGGCGCTCAACACATGAATGAGGGAAACTTGAACAAAGTTAACTAGCCATTCGAGATTTGTAGAGAGTGGTCAGAAAAGAGCAGAAGGGAGCAAGATTTTGAAACTAACCAACCAAAAACAACATCCCTCCTTCTCCTTCTCTACACCCTCTCTTTTTTCCCCACCATTGAATAGTGTTGCATTTCACATTCCTGTGATTGACAGGCGATGGATGGATTCCCTGAATAAATCAGGGAAGATTTGTCCTGATTGATCAAAAATTTGCATGGAGCCTTCTGAAGTCCTTTTTCAAATGTTTCAACTCAAAACCTTCTCACGGCTGCGTTGCCCTTCCCAATAGCTGATGGAGGGCTATGCCATTCCTAACAAATTACACTCAAATAATAGCTCTAACATTTTACCTACAGCACCTTTAAATGTACGCTGGCATAAATACCAACATTTTCATTCTGCCCTAAGGGTCTGTTTGTGACCAAAAAATAGTTTTCAAACTTGCACAGCTCAAACTATAGTCGTTAAAAAGTGTGGTAGTATCAGTAGTGAGGGTAGAAAAACATATTCTTTGTGAGTTGTGGGATAAGATAAAATAGGTTTAATCCTGATTTGGCTTCTACAACTGACCCAGACTCGCTCTACCAAAAACCATACCGATATGCACACATATGGGCCCTATTTAGACAGTCTAAAACATGTTGAAGAGCAAAACGTAAGTAGCTTTGTGGGCGGTTCCATGGCGATGTTGCTATTATGACGGCGGATAATTTACTAATCTAAAATGGGTTGGTCTGAAACTCCCAAAGGTGTGTTTTGGGCATAACATGCAATAAACCAATGAGAGTTCCATCTCCCATCCCCTTTAAGAGCCAGCGCATTTGAAGTTGACGAGTTGATATTTTGACAGAGCGTTTCCGCTGAGAGCAGTCTCCGCTGAGACAGATGCATGATCACATGAATTTCAAACTTCAAATTTCTCAGTTTATTGCCAAATAATAGGCCTAATTCACACATGGAATAACGTTTTCTTCTCCAACTTCAGAAACACTGAGCCGTCATGTAAATTTCGCCAAAAAGAACTTCACACATATTTAATGTGTGTCTATTTAATGATATGCGGCAATACATTAACAAACATCATTTATTACCAGTATTGTATCCTACATTATCGTTATCGACTTATGTTCATAATATGCATGTGTCCCCACGTTAATATACATTGCCATGGACTGTAGTATGCATTACGTGTTTAGTTTGCGTGTGTTTAAACAGATGGGTGCGCACACACACGCACGCCAAGCATCACCCGCATTCATTCATTCTTTTAAACACTCACTCGCAGTAAAACTATGTTTTCTTAGATCAAATACTCATCAATCCTAAAAGTTGTGGGCTTGTACACGATGTCTGTGTCAAGAAAATATGTATGCAGATGCATTGATTTAAAAGTACAACTTCTTACTGCTGTATCAGCTGTTCTTTCCTAAATAATTTAACCTACCACCTAAAATGAGATTTTGTTTTGGAAGGCTGGGATATATACGCTCAAGTTTATTATTGTTTCACACATATGAACAATCTTTGACATCATAATATTTCACTTAGGCTAATCGTTTGCATGTTTGGGCTGTGTATAGCCTAAGTGTTTGTAAGCTTATGTTGCAGTTCCGTCCTGCCATGGTATGACAAAATAGCAACACCAACTGCGCTATCCGCTATAGACCAGGTATTTTTCAGTGGCACAATTGCATTGTTGCAATTTTTAGATCACTAAAATAGTAAAAGTATCATTCGCGCCGGAACACGATGCTGCTTTTCGCCGACACGCCTCTCCAGGCGCAAGGCGCTTGTTTGCTTGTTTGCTGTAGGGGAAAATCAGCTTTGCACCGGGTGCAAACTAGCAACGATACATGGGTCGGTGTAGAAAGTCAATTGCACTGGGTGCAAGATAGGGCCTAAAATCTACCTGGTCTGAGTGTAGGCTACATACATAGAACATGTTGAGAATAGAAAGAATGAACTATCCCCTATTACGTTACAAATACTTTCTTGTTGATCAGAATACATTATATTTTGGTCGATGGATTTATCAAATTACTGAGCTTACGTTTCTGCACAAATTATGATACTGCAATTGTGTGGTTGTTATATTTTATGTTATTTGAAGTTTTTGCAATTACAACTTTTTATATGAGCCACTTTTTTATTATCTGGTTACAAACATAAACTTGGATCGGACTTCACTCAGAACAGTGAGAATTTTTTTTTTTTATTATTATTTTTATTAGATAATTATGATTATAGTACTTGTTTTGTAAATGTTATGTCTTTGAATGTAGTTTACCACTATGGATGCTTTAAGAGGAGTGTGTGTGAGAAACATTAAAAGGCTGTTCCCTCCACCAAGTCCTACAACATGTACAGTGACCATGGTAACTATGACAAAGAAACCCATTGTGATTGGTTAAACTGATTTATTGCCAGGCTAGAGCCGGACAAAATCAACCATAGTGTGATAAAAGTTAATGTTTCTTCAGAAGACGTAAATACTACTTGCACCTTATGCAACACAGGCCAGTACAGGACATTTACTGTATATATATACATATATTGTATGTATACATAATGTATGTACTGTATATACACATACATAATATCCCAGTATGTAAACTGACCTAAAATGACCATGTCAAAAGTCATGTGTGATTTTACGGGTCTGGGTCTGGTTGGAAGATGTGTTTCCCTCACTGTGGTCCTCTCTCTGCAGGGCACGGCCAATATAAGCCTGCATGACTCATTCATCTGTTAGATTGGAACAGTCAAAACCTCTCTCTCTTTCTCTCCCCTCTCTCTCGCTTCCTTTGATGAAGAACTGTAAGCAGAAGGGTGAGGGGGGGGGCAGGTTTAACTGATGTAACTATAACTGATATAACTACTGCTATAACTTAACCTTTTTACGATTTACCACAATATTCCATATCCGATGGCGAGCTGTTTACAGTTGTTGCGTTTGCATCGGACAGCATCCGCTTTTTGACGCTAAAGTGCTTTGTCAACGGGGTGTTGCGGGTGTTTTCCTTTGTGGAATAAGCCTGCACATTCAAATTATCCATTAAATATGAATACACACAGCTAGGCTAGCATTTAGCTCGATGCGCCTTGTTTGTTCATCCCTCTGAATTATTCCTAATTTTAATCTCTAGATATTCACCTGCGACCAATACATCTGATACAGCAGCGCGTAAAAAATGCATAAAACCATCAAGACAAAAATCCTTGAAAGACAGAAAGTGGGGGAATATACAGCGAGAAGGCCGAGCCGCTCCGATTGTGTCGATTTATAAAACGCTCGGGAATCTTTCTTTACCGCTGGAGGTGAATTGCGATGAGCTCGGCAGCGGCAGTTGAAATGCAGAGCCGTATCTCGTGTGTGTACGGAGACCGTGAGCACAGAGGAGCCTAGCGCTGCCGTGTATATTAACAACATTGATTTAACAGGAGAGGCGCAGAAAATGCCCCCAAAAAATGTATATTCCATATATTCCGACCACAAAAACCTCCTGAGAAACGGCGTCTCTGCTAAGCGCAACAGACCACCTGGCTGATGTCTGGAAACATCCGGTAGCATCCTCCTACTCCTCCTCCTCCTCTCTGGCTTCGACTGCCCTTGCCTGGCCCCCTTTCACCTGTCCTGGCCTGGTTGTTGTTGTTTCGGCATCACGATAAATAAAGTATACACTCTGAAGCGCTGAACATTTTCTTCCACTTTTTCTTTTTTTTTTTTGGACAACGAAAGTATACTGCAGCAAATAAATCATTAACTCATTTCACGCGGAGCAAAAACAGATTTGCCATATTTCTGCAGGCGAGATACTTCATCTATCCCAAAGTGATTGGGAAAAGTAACCCGCCGCATTGGGGGGAACCCAGCGTCGACGTCAACCTATTCATCGCCGCCACACACCGACCCCTTTCTTTCGTGGCCCCCCCCCCCCCCCCCCTACGTAAATTGCCATCCATTTACCGCCACCTTATGGCTCCACTTTCATTCCCACGCGTTCATACGTCATGCGCTGTTTTCTGATGCAGCAAATTAATTACGGTCACAGTGGCTGGAGCCCGCGCCACACACACCACAGGACTGTGGTTTGATGGTGGAAGTCCTGCTGGAAGTCGTTTGTTGTTCGTTGTGTGGGGAGGAGGAGGCGGCGGAGGGGGGGGGGGGGGGGGGGGGGTTGGGGGGGATATGGGGATGGGAGTCCGTTCTCCTTCCCGACAGGTGAATCGATGGCGTTTGGCCGGGGGCCGCCCCGCACATCGGGCCCCTTTCATATTTTTGCATTTATCTTCAGTGCGTCTGCGGAGAGCAGACAAGTCCATTAAGCACCAAACACCTTAATGGTGTACGGCTGATGATAAAAAACATCCCCTGCCTGACACAGGGGGCACGGCGGGAATAACTGCAGCGTGATGCCGCTCTGACCGGGCTATGCGTCTGCGTTTGGTCCGGAGACGGGCGCCCTGATTAAGAATAATGTCTGCTCGCAATAAGTCCTGACTCAATATAAACTATGCAGCATATTTCAGATTCAAACGTCCTCAAAACAGCCAAACAGTCGTCTTTGTTTGTTTTCATGATCAAATTGAGTTTGGTCTTCTTTTACGACTTCTATGATACCCACATGTAGGCGTTAAGCAGACACTTTCATTCTCCACATCTCACTCGATAAACACAAACCGCCGGAGTGTGAGGACTTTTCCGGAAGCAGCGGTCTTCTCCGCGGCCCTACGAAAAGCTGTTGTACAAATAAAGGCTGACAGAGAAAACACGGGGTCCTAAATAAGGGCCGCAGTCGTTGAAACCCAAAGAAAAAGAGATGAGGAAGAAAGTGAACAACAGTGACAAGGGGAGGAGAGGAGGAGGGCTGAAGAGAGGAAACAAAAGGCAGGGAGGATAAAGGCAAGAGTGTGTTGGCTGAGCACCCCCTGACAGGCCGGCTGAGCACACTCACAACCCCCCAGATAAGGACATCACAACCAGGCAGATTACAAGCCCGCCGCCGCCGCCGCCGCCGCCGCCACCCGCCGCAGGCTATAAGCCCATCCAAAGATTAGCACTGGCCGTCAGCTCTTATGCTGGGATCCAGTCCCAGTGCTACCACTTACAGTGCGGCTTCTCCCGCTGTCCGTCCAACAATGGAGGGGTAAAGGATCACCTAATCTGGCTCAGGCCAATACCTGCTGCGCCTATAGGCCAGGCAGGGGACTCTCGCCATTGAGGTTTGTGATACGCAGACTGTAAACAGCCTTTCTTCCTCTCTGTGGAGGAGTGGGCCGTGTATCATCATTAAGCCAAGTCATGTGATGACTTAGGGGGGGGGGGGGGGGGGGGGGGCTATAGAACAAAAAAAACAAAAATAACCAGACGACACAAACGACGTGAAGGGGAAAGTTTCCCAAGCATTAGCCAAGGTCTAACAGAGGACGGGGGGAGAAGCCATCAACAAGAAGCCCGCTCCACACCGTAGACAGATGTCTTCAGGCCCACAAATACCGTCCAAGGTCCGAGGTAAGCCCTCCTAAGAGAGACCCAGAAGGAAGTCCTCAGAGGCAGAGGCCAGGTCGTGTTACCTGAACACGGTACACGCGGTACAACTGCGTTACACTGACATCTATTCTTTTTTTTTTATTTTTGCATTTTTTTCAGCTTTATTATAGAGAGAGATAGAGAGGAAAGTGTGGAAGACAGAGGGTCTCTGCGATTAGGACTGTGTGCCTATATGGTATGCGCCTTAGCCCAGTGCGCCACCGGGGGCGCCCCCCCACACTGACATCTATTGTATAACGTTTCGCCACTGCCAGTGTGTTAAGTGTTGTGGTAC
>NC_140277.1:1293680-1301180 GCF_964030765.1 Micromesistius poutassou | reverse complement strand
CAGAGTGTGTGTGTGGCAGCGTTTTTGTTTTTTTTTGGTCGTTGGCTGGGAGAAGTGGCAGGGTTCGTATCCAGTGGCCTAAGGTAATGACCTGGAGAGAGTGACAGTTGGTGCAGTGTGTGTTGCTGGCCGTTCATGCAGTTTTGCTTGTGTAAAAAATCAACTAACATTTTCCAGTTAAGCAAAGGTCATTGTAGCTCAGAAATGTAATTTACAGGCTAGGAACTTTAAACGTTAACAACTTAAAAACATGAATTCACAGATATATGCCCGGAATGCAATTTAAATATTTGTGAAACAAGCGCTTGATAATATTAAACTAAATCATCAACCAATACTCACCCTAACCAAAGGCAGGTTTCTATTAGCTATAAGTTTTATGTTAAACAAGGAAAAACATATCAGAATGTTGTCAATCCTGAGGGCTTAAAAACCGATCAGAAACGACCCTGTTCCTTGACTTTTCAGTCCCATCTCGACCTTAGTGCGACCCAATGACGCTAAGTAACTCCAACGTCCATTTCTGTTGCTTTAAATGTTTCACATTGCATTGTGGGACGGCATCTCCTTTCCTTTCGTAAAGGATGGACCAGTATACCCTAAGCACCTTTTCCTTCCTTTCCTTAGCGTTCAGAGAATTTGAGCTCTTATCATGGCTACCACTCAGATACTTCCGGGAAATTTCAGCCAGTTAGGACATTTCCTCCTCCTCTACCTTTCAGCCAGTTAGGAAATTTCCTAACTGGAACTCAAGGGAGAATAACTAATAGTCTGAGTTTCAAATATTAGTAAATTTCCTAACTGGCTGAAATTCCCTAAGCAAAAAATAAGAATTTGACCGCTTTCACACTGACCTTTCGGTGAAGCTCTGTGCTACAGATCACAATCCACCCTCCGACATTGTGTACGTGGAAAAAAACACAATGAATAAACTGTTGTATGCATTAATAATTCATAAATATACCTGTAAACTGCCAGACAGCTATAAAAAAAAATACTAGAACTCAAGGGAGAATAACTAATAGTCTGAGTTTCAAATATTCAGGTCCTGTCTGGCGATCAGCTGCTGCCAGCGCTGGTTTGACTTTGTCTAGTTTGGCCCGGCCTACCTTCATGGGCGGTCTCTAATGCCCTGCCTAGCTCTGGCGCTAATACCCACTCTTATCACGGCCGTGGAGCTCCTGAGTCAACTCTATGTGAAATTGGGGAGGAGGTGAAGGAGGAGTTTTTTTCGGCGTTGCCGTCATAATTCAGCACCAATTGTTACCGTTTGAGTCAAGCAGTGCTGGGGCAATTAATCCGGTTTATCTCCACACAGAGCCACCCCGCCGAGCCCTCTAATGAGTGTGGGCAGCCTCGTTCTCCCCTCGCACACCCTTCCCCGCAAGGTGTGTTCTCATGACAACGTCTAGCTAAAGCACGCAAAGAGATCCAAACTGAAGTGGATTGTGGATTGGGGATTTGGGTTTAAGAGAGTGTGGTGTGGCTCTGCTTACAGAGAGGGGTTTTAAAGGGATACATAAAAGGAGCACAGTGGATGTTTTTTCGTTTAATGATTCGTGGATATCCACAAAGGAATACTGTTAATGGCCGACGGAAAACTGTCGGTCACCAGACAACTGTCAATCAACGAAGTCTCTCATCAGACCATCACACAGGGGATGAGGAGAAAGAATGGCTAGATCTAGTTGATTTCATGTCTCTCACTCCCTCTCCCTCCTCTCCCCCCACCTCCCGCCTCCTCCTCCTCCTCCTCCTCGTCCGTCTGTCTCCTCCTCTCACCAGCCTCTCTCTCTCTCTCGCTCTCTCTCTGTCTGTCTCTGGACGTCCAGATGAGAACAAGACCCAAAGCTTTAAAGGAGAAAACAAAAAGGACATTGGGCTCGTTTAGTGGTCCTGCTGCATGCGTCTGCTGGAGCAGATTAGCCGATGCTCGACCCCTCAGCAGTGGATGGCTGTGGATCTAGATGAACCTTTCACTCTCAAAAAGGGAACCAGGCCCCTGCAGGAAACAAGGTGTTTGGAGCCGGGCAAAAAGAAATGCCTGGGAGACAACAACACTCCTTAGATTGAAGTTTAGTGTTAGAAAGCCTCTATCATTCAAAATTGGCAGGATTTACTTAGATGTTTCCATGGCTTTAAATGCACCTCAGAATTTGGGGAACTATTTGGGCGAGGGGGAAAAAATCTTATCCCCTTCTCAGTTTTCTTTTGCGTTAAAGGGGAGAGCGTTATCCAAAAGCCATTATCCTTTCAAATTGGTGACATTTTACATTTAAGAAGTTGTTTGCGGAAAGTGAAAGTGCTTGTAGAGTACCAGAGTTCTGCATGAGGCGTTCACAACCAAAAAGCCCACTCAACCTCTATGGACCGAAAGCTTTTACAGGGACACATCGGATCCATTAAGGCATGACCAGGACATCCCTGAAGGACATTCATGGACAGGGCCTTAATTCTTACCCCTCATATGTCTCTTCCTCTTCGCTCGCTCTCTCTTAATCATTGGTGTTGAAAGATTAAAAGAGAAAGAATGGGAATGAATAATGATCAAGCCTTTCTTCTAAATTCCTCTCCATCTTCTCCATTGCCTTGAATGAAGTGAAGTGTTTACACGCCAACACAAACACAAACCCATCCAAAGTAAACCCAGTGGAAAAAAACAACCTTGTATCCTCACTGCAAAAGCCCCGGTGCATCTCCCCTTCATCAATGTAAATCCAACCCGCTCATGCATGCAGCCGTCCCCCATTCATAATTCAAGATCCTATCCCTGGCCGTCTACCTGGCGCTTTCCCACAGTCGTACTGCCCGCTGTTCGAGTCTGCCCTCTCCTCCACCCTCATCCTCTCCCGTGTCTTCCCTTCCCCTCCCTTAAGCTCTCTCCTCTGTCAGCTCACAGTAGGATCACAGTCACAGTAGCTGTCACCGGGTGATCAAAGCGGGGCCTGCGACGGGCCCAGATGTGCCAGTAGAAGCGTATACAGTACACCTCCAGCATGACTCCACCGCCCCGGACCACCACCACCGGCACCGGCAGGAGCGCAACAATGAAGGAATACCGACCCTGCGCTCATTTATAATACAGAGGAGGCGTCTCGAAGCCCGCTCGACGAGATACCGGGAGGTCAGAGTTCAGGGACTCCCAGGCTGTGATTACGGAGATGAGTGGGAATGCGGGGAGAGGAGCGGGGGACTCGTGATGTCTCCGTACGCAAGCTGTCAAATCGTCGGGGGGCTGCGGTTACCGTGCCTGCAAATGAGGACGGCGTAATCAAATCGCCCGACTTTACGATGGGAAAGTGTATTTATTAGCGCAACAGTAACAGTGCATTACAGCCCAAGTGCTAAAGTAGTCATTTGAGCAGGGAAATAACCTTGGCATAGAACAGGGCCTAGTTGCAGGCCCATATCCAACTTATGCAAACAAGGAACGGAATTGTGCATATTTGACGTTATATAAAGAAAAATGAATAAATGGGGGCGGTGTGGGGTGGCGGGGGCATTGATGCAAGATGTATTTTACAGCACATTAAGGCTTGAGACAGGGAAAGAGTGTTAAGTCCAGTGTTAGGTCCATCTCTGCGTGGCTTTTCCAGTCTTTCATGTTACCAGCAGCCCCTTACAGTGATGCCTCCCTCCAATTGTTTGCGAAACACTCGGTCGGAGCTGGAAAGTGGCGGCCATTGTGGTACTCCTCCTCTGCCATTACCAGCAGCATAGCTTAGCGAGGCCATTGAAAGAGCAGCACAGTTTGTTTTGCGTGCTAACTTACTGTTTAACGAAGCCAACTTCACAGACCAGACCATCTGCGGTCCTTTACAGCCAGCTAGTCATCTGCTTAATGGAGATTATATAACCCTCCCACTGCCCCACAAACTCCTGGGACTATAGATCCAGCAGCCTACACACAGCTTAAGGTGGCGGCTAGCACAGGTCGGATCAATTAGCGTCTGTGAGAACCTATTAGTTTTATGCATTAGGAGTCTGTTAAGCAAACATCGCAAATCCACCCTTAAGTTCCCCTGCTGGGATATCAAACAGCTTTCCTCCTTCATTATCCGTGGCTGTTTTGTTATGTTATGGTGTTATTGTGTGTACCACGGGGGGGGGGGTTCACCTTAAGTGATCTGTTTGTGTTTGACGATATGTAAAGCAACTTGACCCCGATTGGTTCTTACAAACATTCAGAGAAACACACGCCCTTGTTATCGCCTGTGCACGTTCGACTCATAATTACGACAGACTGACAGCCTGCGTGCTTGGAGGGGTGCCAATGAACTGTAGAAATGTGTTTGATTTGCAGGACCCCCGGGAAGGCGAGCTAGCGTTTCTACATGAGCAGGCGCATTATCACATGCACTACGACGCCCTTAGATTCACACTACCTCGTATCATCCCCCTCTTTGAGGCTGGAAAGCGGTGTTCCTGCGATGCATGCGTATTGGTCAAAGGTGGATCAGTCCTCCATTTGTTTCCCCATGTATGGAGCAGTGCTCGAAAGCAATGCAGGGACACAACTCGAAATATACAGTGAAGATTGCATCGCCCTGGAGCAAAATTAATATAAATGTGAACTCTTCCATCAACTGGTGTACGGTATGTGTGTGCAAAGTGGTGCCATACTGAAACTGGAAAGGTGAAACAACTATAAGATAGCAACAACAAGTGTTTGCTAATAATCTCACCGGTTTAATGATTTCAGTTGCAGTTTCAGTTTCTTTTTAGTGGGTAAGCTTCAGCTTTATTGCCTCGTCAGTCCAAAGCAAAGCACATTATAAGATGCACAGCAGCTAATGATTTCTGGGTCAACGTGTTTATGAGCTGATTAGCACTGTAAGTTGGCGCCTTACAATTTCACCTACAAATGAGAACGACAACCGATACACCCGGTGAACCCCAGGCGACCAAGAAAAGTCACCATGTGCCGTCCGTTTTTAAATATCCCACACGTCAACATTACATAACATTAAATGACGTCCGACGGCCGTCATTGGCTCCGTACAGCGCGTGGGTCGCCCTCGCCCTAGAATCGACGCGTCCTGAACCTTGACACTCGTCGGCCGTTGCTGCAAAGCGCCTCAGTGTGTCCCAACGACCTTCCTGCGCCCTGGCGCCCGTCCCAGCCCTCCGCGTCCTTCCTCTGAACCCCCGGCTTCGCCATCGCTGGGAGAGCTGAAATGTATGTGCATATGTTTACATACCAACAAAGATGCCAGATTGCGAGGTTCACTTTGAGCTTTGGCGTTTTTTTTGGGGGGGGTTGGGGGAGGGGGTTGGGGGTTGGTGGTGGGGGTGGTGGTGGGGGGGGTTGTGCCGCTGTAACGAACTGGGCTTGATTAATGGAGGTAGCGTCGTCTTCGCCCCGGGAGGAGATAAGCAGCCTATCACGGCCGCCGCTGCCGAAGCTCTTCTGCGTGACCTTGAGGGAGCACATGGAGATAGACCCCGGGCCTCTATTAGCTCAGCCCGCGTCCGTCTGGCCCCGCGCCAGTGTCAGAACCATGACTGCTGGAGTCCACTGGAGAGAAACCATTACGCAAGGAATTACACCACAGCCATGGAGCAAAAAAATTAAAAAGGTCTCACTCTCTCCCTTATCTAAAAAGAGTAATTGCCAAAATTAATTTCAGCTGTTAAAGTATATCGTATTGCTGGGAAATATTGATACAGTTAATCTTGCCTAAATATCCATAGGCAAGTGTTACAAGAGCTAGTGTTTATGCCTTGCTAAGAGAACAGCTTTATTTTCCCTCTCGCCAGATTCTTCACCTGCTTTTCACCCGTAACCATCTGCGCTAACTAACGCCTTTAGAAGAGACACATTATGGTTATTTAATCTAGTTTAGACAATGTGACACAGTGGGAGAGCAAAGCATTGTTCAAAGCGATCAATCTACTATGTAAATCTCAATGATTCATTTTCTCTCACATTATCAAAACTAAATTTAGCCCAAGCAGCCCCCTTGCTGTGAGTCACAGTACTGTCTCATAATAGCGACAAAATGCAGAAAACAGGGCAAAGGAAGACAGAGGGGGTTTGTGACTTTGAACGTAACAGGAATAAAAGAGGCAGTTATCCTTCTGTGATTCAGTTAGCCTGTTAGTGGCGGTGGCGGTCGTGCTCTGTGGGTTCCCGGAAACAGACTGACGGACTGAAAGGTCAGCCTGTCTGTTTATCTGACAGTGTGAGGCAGAGCCGCAACAGAGCAATATTCATGCAAACAAGCAGTGTGGGGAACACATCACAGTACATTTACGGACACAATGGAAGATGTGATATTAATGTGTTTATCAGGGGACCCTGTTTTTCATTTGTTAACGGCGGAAGAATGAATATGTTATTCATTGAAAGGAAAGTCTGACATTTGGTTCACAATGGGAATTTATCAAAGAATCTTCCC
This sequence comes from Micromesistius poutassou, assembly GCF_964030765.1. NCBI lineage: Eukaryota > Metazoa > Chordata > Actinopteri > Gadiformes > Gadidae > Micromesistius > Micromesistius poutassou. The sequence continues at coordinate 1,294,779 of NC_140277.1, read as the reverse complement.
TTGAGATTTCCGTGGTATTTATTTACTATGGTAATAGTATTACTTTAGTAGTGCTATTATATCTAGAGTAGTACTCTCCATCTCTGTAGTATTGAGATATAACAAAGAGGCTGGATTTCATGGGCAGCTTTTTGTGTGACAACCCCTTTCTAGTAGATAAAGAGAGGAATTACCATGGAGAATACGGACATGCCTCGTCCCCCATCTGAATGGTTAGCTCACATCCTTTTATACACAAACCAAAGCGCTGCTGCCAACAACAAAGTCCTCTGTATACATGTTGTCTCACAGCTTGGCTATTTGGCCAAAAACCTCATTATAATGCTGGTCACAAAACACCATTTTACTCACTCTTCTTAGAATCCCATTTTCCTATGATTCTGTTATTTCTGAAAGTAAAACAAAGGTTGAAACAACCATAAAAATGATAAATTATACATGCTTGTTGTTAAAATAAAATATACTTTGAATTATAATTGGATCTGAATATGGTTCTGTCCATGCATAGTGCAAACAGTGCATCAATAGTGCTTTTATGATTTTAATTGACGCCCCCATATAATTTACTGCACATAACCTCCGTCTGAAATTGTCTTTTAGAATTCCCAGACGACAGGTAATGAAGACTTGGAAGCGCCACAACATTAAAGCGATGCTCCACAGACTCTTGGCCTGTGATTTCCAGTAACTGTGACACAGAACAGAACCAACAGTTACTGGCAGAAGTCAGGAAGTAAACGTGTTACAAATGGATTTGCTCATTCACTTTTTGACTATAAGCATATTAAAGTCAAATCTCTCTTTCTTCTTTTCAAACGAAACAGACCTATTCTGCAAAGTAAATGCCTCCAGCTAACACCAGAATGTGTTTTGAATGTTTGGGAAGGTAAAATGTGAAAATACCCAACACACTGCAAACTTTAGGTCAGTTTGTTGGCTGGGAATCACCTCATAACCTTGAAAATGTTCTAACTTTGGACTACTCGTGTGCTCCGAGGCCTTTTGGTTTTCCTACAGGGATTTCAACCAATATCTTGGCTCCATTCCAGACATCAATAATGCAACTCTGACCTCCAGACTGGGAGGGATACAGACGGAT
>NC_140277.1:1201180-1288680 GCF_964030765.1 Micromesistius poutassou | reverse complement strand
ACCCACCGGCAGCAGAGCCCTCGATCAAACCCTCCTTTACTGACCGAGATAGAGACATATATATATATATATATATATATGAATATATTTATATATATGAATATACTTATATATATGCGGTGTATACGTATACACGAGGGCATGTACATATCAACACGCCAGGGCTCCAGCATGTTCCCTTTGGAAGGAGTGGTTGTTATGGGATACCGGGGCCAGGAGAATGCAATCTGCTCCAGCAGCACATCTCCCACATACTCTGGCGTGGAGATGACCTGATTTAAAGGCTGCCCTCCGCTGTTTTTCAATCTGGTTGTGTGCATGTTTTCCTTAACCCAATTTACCCTTGCATTGTCGAACACAGAGGGGCTAATGACCGGGCTAAGCTGCGGGCAGAATTACGGTGGCCGGGAAGTGCCAAACCCCACAGTTCACAAAGCAATTACCTGACTTTTGGAGACATACTTTGCCGCCCTGTGCTGTAAATCTGGTATATTATATAAACTGTAAATGCAGTATACTTCAATGTATAGTTGTGTTTGATCTACATAACTGTGAACAAGGCCCAGGTCATTTAATTTGTTTACACAGGTGGAATACTAAGGAGTCAGTATTTATTCGGGTTTTGAGCAGGGCAACAAAATGGACGACTACATGCATGTTCACTTTGATTTCACCCAATCATTTCTGTCATTCTCTGATTGACATAATAGTAAGAAATGCATATATAGCACACTGTTCAACTAAATCCACATTGCTTGCTCTCTCCTTCTCTGTGTGTGTCTCTCTCTCTAGGAAAGAGGCATTGAGCCTTGGCTGGAACCCGCTAAAGACTACACAAAGAACAGTGTGGAAAAACAACTCCCTGCACAAAGCCCTCTGGGGGTTTCTGGGGGATGGAGTCCATTTTAAATAAAACGCACAGCACCACATTGGGGAGCCCGGTTCCCACAGACTAGCATACCTTCATAACCATCCGATGTGAATGGGCCCCTCATTCATAAACACCGCTCAAACCAAACCCACCGGCATGTTTCATGGCTTTACAATTAGAAACAACAGGGCTACACAACACACCAACTAATTAAGATCTAATCAACTAATCAAGTATGTCATTAAACCCTACGTGTTTGGCAGGTTTTAAATCCAATCAGGCACTAGCCTCTTTAAGTACGTCTTTGGGGGGAGGGTATTTTTCCCATCACAAGCCAGTGCATGCATGTCCTTTGTGGGCACGACAAGTACCTGTGGAATAGGTCATCTTGGAGGTTGTGTTGGTGGGCTGTCAGGGGGAAGAAGCCCCTGCTGCAGACTGCAGACTGCAGGCAGCAGCCAGCGCAGGCTGACTCCTAGTTGATAAAGTGAGCCATTTTGCACACAGGCAAGATTACTCTCAAGGACAGAGATTAAAGTGGCTTCTGTGCGAGTTGTAATATGCCATCCCCACCCCCTGTAACAAACTCACACACACACGCGCGTGCACACACACACACACACGCGCGTGCGAGTGTGCACTCACATGCGTACACACATGCGTACACACAGACAACACAAAAAAAACACACACACGCACACATACAAATATACAACACACTTGTGCACCAAAAAACAACACACACTCACAGACACACACAGACACACACACACACAGACAAATACAACCCAGACACATAAGAAAATTGTGCGGGCACACACACAATATAGAAACACACAAACAGCAATGATACAGCCGGTGAGAGTGTGTGTTTGTGTGTGTGTTTTGATTTTGTAGATGTCAGCACCCCCTGTGGCGGTAGGGAGTATTGCATTCTGCAGCAGAAAACCCACACCCTGCTGTGTAACGCCCAGGTGTTAGGAACAGCATGGGGGAACGGTGGCAGGTCAAACATCTGCGCCCAAATAACAGTAATCTAGTATCATGGCTAACATTTGCTCACTTAAAAGAGAGTGAGATTGTTTCAACCACATCTTCAAGAGCCCTTGATGAATAAGCCTTGTTGCCAGTCTATTTGTATTATTTAGTCCCTTTACAGAGACTTCAATTCAAAGGGACTTGCAGTGAATAGTAGCAGCATGACATTAATGAGCTGGGAGTGGTTTCATATCATGCTGAAAGATGCAGTGCAGGTAGGCAGTGGATGTGGGGAATCAAACCAAGCACCTTTTGCCCTTTTTTCAGGACCTAATGTGACCATTGAAGTTCTTGAACTTAATGTTTTGGCTAGAAGTCGACGGCACACTCCAACCATTGTATAATCTTGTCCCTGGTGTGTGCAGTTAGTTACTATACGTAAAAACTAACCGGAGGAGCCTCCATTGTTGTTGAAGGTTGCGTTAATGCGTTATACTTGTAGCCTAATTTAAAAACAGTCATTCACATTTCCATGTATCATTCGATCTGCACCGAATGCTTAGCAGTTTGTTGCTAAGCATTGCTGTACTACTATGTTTTATTAAGAAGGTTGAATGAATCTAACTCCCCTTCTGTAAATACAGGATAGTGGCGTCTCAGCCCAGCACCCTATTCTCTGGCCACTACTTATCAGAGCACTGAGGCCTAATTAATTTATTCTCCTTGCTGTTCTACACAGACTGGCGTTGTTAATAATGCAATTTTTTTCATTTGTGAACAGCTGCCAACTGCAGTTAGCCCTCTGTGTGTTGAAGGGATGAGACATTTTGACAAGCATGTTTATTTGTATGATATTTTAAGGACTTTTAAGGACCATTTTAACACACATGTTAAAATGGCCATGCATCTGTTAACAAAATGGTAAGTATTAGGGAATAAATAGGTATATATATATATATATATAGGTATAAATGTAATGCACATTATATTTCCAATCTTGAGCGACTTAAAAGCATGCATTAGTGCTTAGTAGGCCAATAAATGTGTTGAATGCTAAACAATCAAAATTATTTGTGGTTTAGGTTGTTGTTTTTTTCATGAAGAAATCATAGTTATGTGGTTATGTTAATGATATAGGCAAGCAAAACATTTTGGGGCTTTTTCCACATTTTCTTGGATATCTCATAATTTGCCAGTTGCTTAAGGGTGATGTTGTTTACTGAAGGTATGAATATTAATGCGGTATATATCTATCAACTTGGTTTAGGTTGTTTTGGCTTCCAGAAAATAATGATATTCAGCAATGAACTTGAGCGACTCCCTCTGTTCTCAGCAGCCCATGTCTTTTAAATGCCGCAAACACATACATCTGCGAGAGTTGATAACCTTTAAAATATGGAGCAAGTGTGAAATAGAGTGACACTCCACTTCACATCGTCTGACACTATTTCACAGGAAAAGGACGAAGACAAAAACCTTTTATTCAACCAGGTCGTGTGACTGGAATCAAGAGTGTGTTATACGCAAGATATCGACTACATGTCAAAATAGATAGATAAATATTAAAATACTAAATGTATGATGCATTAATGAGGTTAAGTTGTATATCCAAATATATATCTAACCATAGGATTATCTCATGAAATAAAAACAGTTTTAGTGAAAGTAACATACAACCGTCTTCATTAAAAAGGGGCCTACGAAAATATTAGAATGAGCCGAATTAGTTATGGAGCCATTTTAAAACATGAAGCGGAGTGGTGCGCATGGTTAGAGAGTGATAGTTGGTTTTGGCACCAAGGGAGAGGCCATTCAAAAGCCATCAGAGCCCCAACATATGCAGTAGGCCTACTGACAGACACAGCAGATGCCATGCTGAAACACTGACTAAGACAAAGTCCAATGGGCTGCAGCTCTGTCTGGGCTGCCAGGTGTGCAGACCAATCAAGACCTGACACATGCACAAGGCTTTTCCCAATGGGATCACCCGCTATGATTAGACCTATATGCAGTGTATCATTGGCTGGAGATGGTCATCAATCCAGGACGATTTGGAGACATGGTTGGACTACTGGGAGCGGCATTATAATGCTTCATGCTTTAGACTTTATTAGGAACTTAGGTAGAGGTAGAAAGAAAGGATCCAGTGTCTTTGTGAGTATAGCGTGGTGAGTGTTAATGAATGATTAACAAAGACACTCTTTATTAGTATGTTGCCGGGTGTGTTGGAGGGTGATTGGAGGCCTGTAGTCCGGAGCATTGTGATGAAACATGGTCACTAGTTCTATTTCTGCCGCAGTGATTCAGTGCAAGTATGAAAAGAGGGCAAAAGGGTTTCTGAAGAGCATGATAAAGGATTTTGCCTTTGGAAAATATCTTGTGAAAGAGTTTATTCCTCAGCCAGAGAGTTGGGGACAGGAAAAAAAATCATCTCAAATAGCAAGGTCATCTAGAGATGGTTCTGGAGGAAGGTGTGGTGCAATGCAGTGTCACAAAGATGGATGTGGCTCATTTGGTATTCAGTCAGGTCCATTTAAAATGCTATATCATGGCCAACACCTTAATACTTAAGTAATAAAGGCGTTGGAATTAGTAAGAAGCACTGGTGACCTGGCTTCAGAACAGAACTGTGGACTACCCCATTAAAGTCACATGAAAAGTACTAGCTGAATGACTTTGCCAATGTGTTGTTGTAGAATTGCATCAACTTGCAAATTATCTTTTGAAATAAATATAACTTTTACAAAAATATCATATTTACTGATGTATCTATCTTGTCTAATGCAATAACTGAAGTTCTTTGTTCAAAACAGCATAAATAATTCCCAGTTATTGAAAGCTAATGGAGTCATTAATGTTCATGAAGATTATTTGATCAACATGTTCATGGTTCCATTGCTCCATCATAATTACCCTCCTCTTCATTAGTTTCCTATATGATATTAATAATTGCCAATTTCAAAATAAGTGTACATCACTTAAAAAGGGAGATTTTATTCAGCACTTAATCAGTGTCCGCATTACAATTACCATAAACTATCCTTCAAAACCATAGCCAGCCAACATGAGGAATAGCTGTGACACATTTTGTATAAGAATACAATCCTGTCATTGTTGCATTCTGTGTGATTAAATATTGTAATTGTATTGAATGGATTCGCTCATGCACAAAAGAGGCACAATAACAACAATTTTGCCAGGGGAAAATGATTGAGTTATTGTGATTCAATTGGAAACCTAATGTATTTTCTCTGACAAAAGCCTGTCTCATAAAAGTGATGCAAATTACGACTTGAAATGGAAAGGGGAACGGAGACGAAAGACACAAAAAAGATAAATACACTATTGGGGAATCAAACCACCTCTTTATTGCGGCAGACATTTCAATGAGATCACGTCGGGGCTGGGCCCGTCGTATTTCAAAACGATATGAGATTCCAGCCGTATGAGTGATTCTCTGTTTAACGCTGCGAGCGCTTGTCATGCATCACAAGAGTGTGATCAGCATCCTCCAGTGTTTCAGAGACCTTGAAACACTACATGTTGTCCTACACACACAAACACGCGAGCACGCGCACACGTTTCAATCTAAAGAAACCCTTCTTTTGGTATTCAGGCCCTGACGTGTGTCTTCAGAATAATCAAAAGATCCCCGAGGATACATGAGGGTCAGCCGGTACCCGGGTACAAAAACCAAAGCTATGGATATATTTTCCCCCAGCTCCCGGGATGAAACCACAGAGGAGTCCCCTTGGAGATGGTCTTATTTATGTTGTGTGTGAAAGAGAGATATCTCCTTCTGCATATGCAACATAAGCACCGGATAGGTGTATTCTTAGCCAGGAAACAATCCATATCTCTCTGTAAATATTGCAACAGCCGGTAAGTAAGTTGTTCTCTCGCATTGTGGAGGGGATGCATCGAAAAGGTATCAAGTGAATGCCACTACTACACATCTTTAAATCTCATGATATAAATGGACGTTACTATGTTAATATTTAACAAAATGTTAATAATGGCGTAATTAATTATGATTTAGAAAAATGCACTCTGTAATATTAATATTTTTTAATATTTAATAATACATGGCAGTGTCAATAGATGCAATGGGTAAAAACGTTCCCATCCAGCAGTGAAATTATGAACGCCTGACCCACAGACAGAGGTTGTTCACTGGCTCAGGTTACAGCTGCAGTGTTTTAATATTGTGACATCTACCGCCAGCTATTGACAGGCCAAGACCGCAGTTTGTCCACAAATGGGCCAACACAATGTTGTGTTAAATGTGCTTCACAAACACACAACTCAACACTCACTTCATACAACAGTAGCACATAGTGTGCATCTTAAGCTGGAGTGGTTTTGATTAAGCCTGCAAGTGTTGCGCTGATAAAGAACGCGCACGTGTGTGCGTATGTGCGTATGTGTGTGCCTGTGTGTCTTATCTTGACATCTGTGAGGTGGCTAAATCGAGAGTACAGCGCCGCTGGCAATACACTTCTTCATGCAGGTTATATAAAGTACACTAGCATGATCACCAGATAATTAGTGCGAGCATGTTTTGTTGTGTATGCATGCACAGTTGTTATTATCTCCTTCTCCTGAAATGATGGACTAGCACCTAAACACAAGCATGTGTGTGTGTGTGTGTGTGTGTGTGTGTGTGTGTGGGGGGGGGGGGGGGGGGCGGGGTAAGAATGGATAAATAGAGATGCCTGCCCCTTGGGACCATTTTTATGAGAGCAGCATCGTTATTCACCATTCTTTATGGGGCTTAAAGCATGTCAGCTCCCCACGGATATCCTTGTGAGGATATTTTGTTTTAATCACAAAAGCTTCACAGTTAAAATTGACGAGGTAGAGAAAATGAGTAATTAACACTTAAACGCACTGATGGGCTTTTCTACAGCCTCATAATCCCCCTTCCCTAGTCTGCTGGCCTTTGCCCAGATGTGCAGCCAGCGCACCCTCAGACTCGGAGCCAGATGATGATGTCACCGGCTCAGATGTCACAAAGATCCCTCCTCTCTCTCTCTCTCTCTCTCTCTCTCTCTCTCTCTCTCTCTCTCTCTCTCTCTCTCTCTCTCTCTCTCTCTCTCTCTCTCTCTCTCTCTCTCTCCTTAGCCTTCGGGCGGTTTGAAGGCAAAAGATTTACCAGGTGCCCTCCCCCTCCCTTCCACTAATACAGTCTAGTCACCAGCCCCTTGTCCTCTCTTGTCTTCCATCACGGTCTGTCTACCCCTGGGGCAGCAGGATGTGGTGGTGGTGGTGGTGGTGGTGCTGAGGAGAAGAGCTTCCACCAGGTTTGAACCTGGGTCGACAAGCAGCCTTGCTGAGATGGCCTTGGGATACGCAGGCCCTCGTTTATATTCACTTCAACATTAACATAATTACATTTCATTATTTCCATTTTTTTTTTTAAATAATGAAATCCCCTTAAGAAGAGGTCCTATCATTATTCTCTGGAGATGTCTCCACATGATTAGCATAAGGTGGCATTGGGTGTTATTATGTGCTTGAAAGGGAAAGTGAAAGAGGAAGGCACTAAAAGCTAAATCAGGGTGGGTGATTTCCATGGATGGCCGATGCATCCGCACTGGGTCTTGGTTCGCGTGACGCTGGAGGGCTAGACTGCTTGACTTAAGCAAAGCTGTGTCTTGGTGTGTGTGAGCCGAGAGCGCTAGCCTGCTGGACTAAATAAACATGCCTTGGTATGCTTGTGGCTGGAGAGCTAGCCTGCTTGACAAAAGCAACACTGTGTCTTGGTGTGTGTGTGAGGCTAGAGGGCTAGCCTGGTGACTAAATCAACACTGTCTTGGTAAGCGTGAGGCTAGAGAGCTAGCCTGCTTGACTAAAGCAACACTGTGTCTTGGTGTGTGTGTGTGAGGCTAGAGAGCTAACCGGCTTGACTAAAGCAACACTGTGTCTTGGTGTGTGTGTGAGGCTAGAGAGCTAACCGGCTTGACTAAAGCAACACTGTGTCTTGGTGCGCGTTAAGCTTGAGGGCTAGCATGCTTGAATAAGCAACACTGATAAATCAGCAGTGAAATGTCAGACAACGTGCTAGCAGAGTGCTATCAAAAAAAAACTCAATGTGCCACAATGTGCATCAACTGTGGCCTGTTCCTTGGCTCCAGAACACGTCGTCACAGCCAGCCGAAGTGGCGAGAGAGGGAAAACGAAAAGGAAGAGAGACATAGCGAAAAGGAGAGGGCGAGAAAGAGACAGCAAAGAGTGAAAGAAAACGGCCGTCAGAACACATAACACGACCATACCCTCTTCCTGTGATGATGGATTTTACATATGTACCCAAGCCAGCTAATCAGAAACAACACCAGACCATGTTCATGGTGTGACGGGAGAAAAGCGTGCTGTTCAAGCAGGCCCAGTGTGTCTGGGTGGCTGTAAGCTATAGTGGCCACTTTATCACATGCATGTCTGCGGTAGGCAGGGCCGCCAGAGGGGACAGTACAAGACGTAAGTTCTGTGGTTAGTCATACAGGTTTGCACACTGGTGTTTGCAAGAGAAGTGACAAAGGAGGTTCCTCTGGGTAGTGTTATAATAACAACTCTTGGCCCGTTATTATTAGTTTGTTTGTTATTTAATTAAGAGAAAAACAATGTTCAAGTACAGTTTTTTCCTTCCTTCTTGTACTAATTAAGTCTTTCCAGTGATAGCCTTTCAACAAAACAGGCCACACTTTCTAATCACACACACACTTTTCTCTAATTAATATCCAGGAGTGTGAAAGCAGAGAAAACTGATTCAAAGAGATGGTCCACTTATGATCTCTTGTTGTTACTGAAGAGATTCATTCTCATTCTCGCATTCCATCTTGCTCCCTCTCTCTCTTTCTCTCCCTCTCCCTACCTCTCTCCCTCTCTCTCCGTCCTCCGACCACTGGAGAAAAGTCCAGAGTCGACACAAGGTAATATCAGTGTGTGCCTAAACACAAATCAACACAGTGTACTCTGAGATAAAGGGTTGGAGAATGTACTGCGTGCGACACGCCTCCCTTCGTAAGCAAATCTCCCTAGACTACATCTATCAGTGGAAACCTGTTAACAATAAGAACCGTGTATACTACTTGGATGCCTAGAAAGCAAGTGTGTGAGGAGCCAAGCGCACAGCGACCGGTCGATTCTGTCAAATGGGCTTCACTCTTTCCTTCACACCATCCAAAAATATGTTACACCAAGGGCACTTTTCACACTCTTTGGGTTTCATAAAATCGCAGCAAAAGCCATAGTCCAGCTGTGTATGTGGGGAAGAGAAAATGAACCGAGGTGGCTTTGAGTTTTTTCAGACCCTCTCTGTAGGAGGTCAGGGAGGGGGTGATGATGTGGAGGAGGATCATACATATCTATATATATAAATCTATATCTACAAATATATAAATATATATAAATGGTGGTTTGGCCTCGAGGCTGAGGACCTCTGTACAGTACGAGCGGGGAACATCGCATGGCTTGGCTCGGGACCAGCCAGCCAGTGAGTCAGAGAACGAGTGAGTAAGCAAGGTAGCCGGGGAGCAAGATGTTCCTTGTTACCCTGGCGATCAGACCTGACACCTGCTATCTACGGGGGGGAGCGCTGCGCGGCTGAGCCACCGAGGGCAGCGTGACAGCAGCAGGTATGAAGGGAGGGAGACGAAGCCAACGGGAACGACAAGCATAGCGAGGAACGCCGTTTGTGCTTCTTCACTGTGAACGCTTTTCAAAGCGAAAACGAATCAAAACTGATGTGCAATGTGATATCGTCCACCGAGATTGTGGTGTTAATAATGAGGAGTTGAAGCTGGTTCTAGTGTGGAAAAAAAAGATGATCAATGGATGTTGTTGTTTTTTGCTACTGTAACACTGAAGTGCACTATTGCATTTTGTGGCTGATGACTTTGAACAGCATATTTGAACATTTCTGATGAAACTGCTTCAACAAAATAAATAATATACAGCTTTGCCTTTCTTCCAGAAAGGCTTATGTTGTAGTCCCAGGTCCCTGGGCCATCTGGTCGTAACGCTGGTGTGCAGGAAGCTGATCTCCGTTCCATGAGGATGTGCATTTGGCAACGCGCAGACACACACACACACACACACACACACACACACACACACACACACAGAATGACGATGAGATGATTACATTGGCATAGCCATATGTACCATTTTCACTTTAATAAACAAAAGTGGGCAAGACGGATGTCCAGAAAACGTCAGTGATCTGTTCAAAAATAAATGTATAAAATATAAAAAAAGATATAAATATCACTTTTTTAAACAACCTTAAGATCTGAAAGGGAGGGCAGGGATCAATAGCGTCTGGAACGAAGGTCTCCAGACGGTCTCGTTAGCATGCTAGCGCGGGAGAGTGCGCTCCGGTGGAACCGCGCGGGGGGGGGACAGCGATGACTGTACAACGAGAACGAGAACGATAAATAACGGATAAAGAAAGAGTGGAGTTGCTCCCCTCTCACACGAGTAGTGGAATATCTGTTGGACAGATGGATGGGGCCCCTCACCCCCAGCGCTGTGACGGTGGGTCAGGCTGCCCTGGGCTGTCTGTGAAAGACCACACGTCCATCGACGCTGAGACGGATTACTGCCTGATGGGTAATGACATTTTATCAAACCCTTTGACTGTTGGCACTCTTTCCCTCTCCCCCGTCTTTTCTTTCCTCCGACTTTAATATCTCTGTCATCCCACAATCTTAGACGTTGGAAAATAGCGTCGCGTTTCTGCTGCAGTTTGATACCCATGTAAGGGGAAGGTACAGACAAGAGATTTGGGACTATTTCTGAAGCCTGGGCGTCTTGTTGTTCGTCACTCTATTTGGCCTTCGCAGACAAGATAAATAAAAAGAACCGCTTTCAGAGGTTTTCGAACAGCCCTTGGTGTATCAGTTGTGCTTTCGATAATGGATGACATGAAAAAGCCATCGTAGGAAACGATTGAATTACTCTGATATTTTCAGCCATTTCCCTTCTTCCCCATCAGACATCAGATTTATTTGGCCTGAAATTAAGGAAAAGGTCAAGAACACATAATGGATGAGTGAGTCAAAGCTAAGAGATTTGCAAAACCGAAACACATTTTCAGAACACATTATCATACATTTAATATTAGAATATTAAATTCTGCATAACTTTGTTACTCCCTTCTGTTGAGTGTGTGTATTCATTTCTCATTGTACAGCATTCGTCACAACTGTATGTGCATCTGCAACAGGAGAACACGCGTCTAATCCTGATCAGAACTTGATAGGGGTGAATCTCATTCCATTCATTGGTTCTGAACATTGTCGAATTTGTGCGCGACCTAGCGTGACACAATCCATTGCTCTGACGACCAACAGTAGAAACCAGAGGTATAAATCAGAGCTGCCTATAACCATCACTCCCAGCACCTGTCACACTTCATGGTGACGAAGACGGGTCGCACACAGCACTAATGTGCTCAGTAAATTATACTGACCCCTTCAACAACAACACATGGATTTCCAGAGCCAAATTGATACTGATCATCCATCCAGCTCGTCAATAGGAACAGTGGTGTAAAGTGGATTCCGATAGGCAGGGTTGCCAATCAGTCTGTCGTTGAACACTCGGTTATAGTATCAAAACTTTCTCATTGACTTTACATATTTTTGTTATTCCGTGAAAAGTAATTAGGATTAGTAGGATTTATTTACAGCAGATTGGTTCATTGAGGGAAAATAAACCTACTTGACATCTTGACAAAGCCCTTTTCAGCCTGCACACATCAATGTTTTCAGTAAAATTTGTTATTCAGGCGTCACATAAAGATATTGTATCGACACAGTTTGTTCTCTGGTTTCCCAGCATGCATTATGTTTATTGCGGAACTTTAAGAGCTATTATGTTTTCCTTTCTTGAAAGTGACTGTTCAGTGTTAAATTGTTGGTTATTATTCCTATTCTTATGTAGTGAAATGAAGCGTTGAAACCAGCAGTGTTGTTTGGGTTGTGGAGCCCAGGGATAATGTTCATGTTAAGTAATTTCCCGGTATATGCAGTTTTGCTGACAAATCAGGAGACTGCACGTACGTGACGTACTAACCCGATCTACACAAAATATACGCTTGAGTACTTCAGATCGGCATCCTGGACTATATATAACATATAAATACTATTAGTCCTTTTAGCTTACATCTATAGAATACGTATAACACCAAGCTGTCAAATCAGACTAGGCCTACATAAAGGACACCAGCAAAGTACTAGCCTGGGGCTCAAGTGACACACCTGTGGGTGTTTACTTTTCTACCATTACACCAAAAAAACAAAACACAAACTATAATAAAAATAAATAAAAACAGACTGCTATATGCGCAGCGGACATAAATCACGGTTATGTTTCCGGGGAGGGACTAGGCACCAACTGGCCTGGCGGTCTCTCGTGGGTCCGCAGAAGACCCTGAGAGATCGCTTCTCGGCTGTTTCCAGATGCTTGGATGCGCTTCAGTTCCCTTCTCCTTGCTGTTCTGTCAAGCTTCCATCCGTTTATAATGCCCCTTCTTTTTTATATAAAGAGCCATTCAAAAGTGAAACGCCATTAATGGTATACTTGAATCGCTGTCTGCCTTTTTATTTCATGGCATGATGTGTATGTGATACAAGCCCCTACCTTTTCTTATGTATTTAGTTAAGATATTTAACTCTATTTCATTGCATATTTCAGTAAAGCTGCGCACCGTTTATAAACTGATGGTCCTTCACAGTGCTCTGAGAAGATTGATATTTTATGTTTCGCCTTCTCAAAAAAAACAAAATGAGCTTGTCAATATCTTCTCCTGATCTATTGTGTCGTTGATAGCATGAGAGAGTGACAGCTGTATAGATTACCTCTCTGCATGAACAATTTCTCTGCAGTCAGTAATTGCACTTTATTGATGCAAGAAGTGGGGGTCTTTGTCTCATATTCTCCCTCTTCCCCTGTTGGGCTCACAGAAGGAGGCTTGTAAATGCATATTTCCATACAGTAGCATCACAACGGAAGGATTTAAGGACAGTGGGTTCACGTATTATGAGATTAGATGCATACAAGATAGAATATATCTTATATACATATCTTTCTTTTTATCTATTCTATCTAAAGTAATATGATGAATCATAAATGCATAGTTTTCTCACATTTGTTATCCATGTTATTGTTTTAGATGGATCACAAATGCATGGTTTTCCCACATTCGGAAATCATAATATGGGGGTATGGGCGGATAAATCCGAAAAAGCTAAACTGAAGGATGGATACCAAAGATGTATCCCTTGCGGAGAGGAAGTGATAGCTGGGTGGGGAAAATCCCCAGGAGAGGATGGAGGAAGGAAACAGAGTGAAGTCACAGGAAATGGTCCAATCACTGCTATTCTGAGTTGACAGTGCAGCGCAGTCTTCAATCAACATCCTTTCAGGTAAACGACCCGTGCCAAGCTCCGGCAATTAGCAGAAACATCCAGACCTTTACTTTCCAAGACAAACATTCACACAATATAAAATTAGGCAGAATTCAGCGGCAACGCAGGCAATAATTCAATCTGGTTTATTAGCTATCATATCATTGCAAATTTTCACATCGGAGGTGGTACCCAGTTGTGTAATTACGTGAGGGAGAAGATCTCAAAGTTTTGAAAACCATTGCTCTTTATGCGATTTTCCATGTGTGCTAAGAATTCAGTACATTTTCCAGGCCCTTATCCTGGTTAGTGTGTATTCTAACTACTTAGTTTCTGCTCAGCTTCCTTACACTGTCGCTCTGAAGGTGAATACATCTATTGATGAACTAAGAATTTTCTCCATAATACTGTATGGATCAACTGTTATGTCACCCTTGTGCACTCAAATAATTCCCCCTCAACAATTACAGTCCAACATTGACATCATAATTGGCATTAAATCCACATATACGATACACTCATTTGTACAAATGATCCTGGTTAAGGTGCAAATAATTATGGCTATCAAGCTAATGTCTGTTGAAAGAGTCCACAGATGCATGTAATGGTATGTAATTATTTAAAGTGCCCATGCGTGGCGCCGGAAACGCCATTGAACACCGGATCACAAAAAAAAAATTAAAAAAACAGCAGACTTGAGTGCGGGTCCTTGTGGCCACTGGAAAAGCTAAACTGTATAGCTACTGTACCATAAAGTGGTTCTAAAGTTATAAGTGCCCTGAGCAAAGCGCTACCCACGATTAACGCTCGCGGTGAGCAGCTGCTCTTAGCCATATGGCTCTTGGAGCTGGGGAGGGAGAGTCCCCGTGTCCCCATTACACAGTTCACGGACCATTGGCCCAAAGACCTGACTACTGCTCAGCTCCTCCGACGGGCCCCGCATTATCCTGGATGTATCATCGACCAACAGCGGTTCTCTAGCCGGAACTTTTGTCATTTTTATAGGTCTGGGGCACCTGGATTAAATCAGTTCAGTTTGCGCTGTAAAGCCAATTACAGAGGCTGCCGCTGTCACATCGCTGCAAAGGAGACATCAAGAATCGTCCACTTTCAAACTGGGGGATGGAAAAATGATGTAACGGGAGTTTTAAGATGAGAGAGACTTTAAGTGGATTGGCTTTGGATTGAAAGGTAAACATTTGGGATATTTCATTTATGCAGTTAAATTCGAATGAAAGCACATACCAGCATAATATCAGGCCTAAAGCAAGCAAAGTCTCCTGAAAACACGATTTTCATAAAATTAATATGTTGTGGGAGGCACATCAACAGCACACATAAAGCACACATAAAATAGGAATATTCATTAAGGCTGTGGCAAACTTAAAGATATACAACAACAAAAACTAAGTACTGTACTGTCTAGGAAGATACATTTAAAGTTTTGAGAATCATTGAGGGGAGCAGGGCTATTCCATCACATTGGACTTCCACAACTTTTAAATGCCCACTTACGATTCCCAACCAACCATACCAGTACCAGATTACAGCTAATGCATGCTATTAATGATTATCACAGTTATTGATTATCCATTACTCATAGTGCCAGTATGCAAGTCTTGCTGAACTGGGCAAATTAAATAATGGAGCCTTTTATTGTACAGAATGGAATCACCATGAAAAATGACTTCTTTGGTGCTGCTTTTAGTTTGGGAGAGAATATTTCATCAAAAGTTAAGATAATAATATGTATGTAGGCTAATAGAATATGCATGAAACAAATTTTGGCATTATACTAAAAACGGCATTTCACACAATTTATCCCCAAGAAAACTCAGTTGAACGATGGTGAGGGCCGGGCAAGGCACAAAAAAAAAAAACAGATTTGAATCTAAAACCGCGGAAGATATGTCACGATGGAACCTCCATTAATATTTATAACCTCTGTAATGTCTTCAAAAAAACGTCCACCATTTTGTCCCTGATAAAACGTCCCTTCATGCGGCTCCGTTAGAAGGGCCCCCAGTAAAAGATGGCGGGGGTGTCCGTGGCTGAGGGGCCCGCTCTGAGGGGCCGAGGCAGCTGGCGGTGCCCACCTCCGCGTGGGGGCGTGAGGTGTTCCCTATCCGCAAGTCTGGACGAATAGCACCGCATCGCAATGACTAATCACACAATGACTAATCACACAATGACTAATCACACAATAATCAGGCATCAGAGAGGCGACACAACAACACAACCAGAGAAAACACATCTGACAACCCCACTGCTGTACTCATCCGCCACCGCCGCCGCCGCGCGGGGTGAGTCGAACAAACACCTCGGTGTCAAACTAGCCCAGCCTGTCCATTAACGGCGTTTCCGTGAAAATAGGACTGTGAAAGGTCACTGCCTCGAGCAACATGGAGAAACAGGGGTGGGGGTGTGGGTGGTGGGTGGTGGGTGATGTGAGGGGTGGGGGGGGGAATGTGCATGACATAGCGTTAGCTTGTTGCGTTGCTATGACAGAGCGGAGCTGGCTTGCCATTTAAAAGCCAATGAGCCCGGCTGCTAATTCCTGCGGAAGGCGATCAGACCCCCCCCCCCCCCCCACCTCTCACCACGGCGTCTATTGATCCTCGTTTTATTGTTCTTTCATTTCCATTGGGGTTATTTAACAAGAAGATGATGGATCGTTGACCTTCAGCTGTTTCCAATGCCCTCTCTCCATTTTCCGTCCTAATTCCACGTTTGGGTTTGTCTTGGTTCACACGGTTTACTCTCAGCCCTCCAAATAATAACTACTATCGCTTTCAGAAAACAGGAGAAGGGAGGAGCACCTTATTCGGTTTTATTTCTTCGGTTAAGGGTGAGTAAAACTTGCCGTCTCCTCTCTCCATGGATCCAGTACTGGCTTAAACCAGGTGTGCCTGAGCTGAAAGTGAACAAGTGGTGTGAGATGGAAAAGCCAGTATGAATAGTGGTGATAATATAGGAGTGATTAAGGATGTTTCATGCACCAGCAGTCTTCCCTATGATACTGGGCTCAGGGCCTCAAGGCCTAATCCCGTGGATTTTGGGGGGCTTGATGGAGAAGATTAGAGCGAGACAATGGGTGCATCTTTAGTCTTCTCTCCACCCTGCGTTTGATATTCCGTCTGGTTGCATTTGTGTTTGAATGTGCGAGGAAGAGCATGGATGTGGTCTGTGCCGTGTCTGGAATACGAGTACAGGAACAACAGGACATCCATCATCCCACAGCAATTACACTACTGATATTTTGGGCTAACACAGAGCATTAACCCTGGCAACATTGATTGACAATCCACAGCTATGGATCTCCCCTGAATAACCAAAACAGTTCAATTCATTTGCCTAATTACTTTATTGATATTTCGCGAGGCACTTGTTACTGCCGGTCGTGTCATAAATTGTAAATGTTAATTTAAAATCCATCGCTGGGTGCAATTTCTAGTCCTGGAACGCACGCTCAAACAAATGAACGGTGCCTGGCAACGCAGTGGAGAAATCAGTGCGACTCTCTTTGAATCACCTTCAAAATGACGAAAAAAAAACATTGGATGAATAATTAATTAATGTACGGCGACAGGTGAATTAGCCTCGTGAGACAATCCCAATCCCACCCGTTCAGAAGCCGGCATCGTGGTTCTCTCTGCACATCGGTCTGGCCTCCGTCATGGTGAAAGCGTTTTTTCCGAAATTTTTGGGCGCCACCAATTTATGGAGCAATGAAAATGTTGTTTACCCGCTAATTATAAAAAAGGAAAAACAGAAATGTGCCCAGAAGGCTTTTCTCTGATACATTTCTTTGCCTCAACCGCACACAACAAGTGCGAGCAGAGAAAGAGCGTCACTACGGTTGCGACTTTTTTTCAACAACATAAGGCCACGCCCATATTTAGAAATCCATTCTCAAATGAAACTAAAGAGATTCAACAATCCAATATGGATGCAGCGACTCCAGCCGAGCCGCCGCAGACCTGTGCCGCTATTCCGCCCCTCATGGCAGAGCGCACAGCGGCGGCCGCCGGGCCCGTTCTCCGTCACATTTGATTACAGCCCTGGAGGCAGAGAGCAACACTATAATAACCTTATCAGTAGCAGATGATTGAGATCTTCAAAGGAACCGTTCTGCCTGGCTTGCCGGTTCATCCGACCGGCCATAGATACAGGGTGATCAAAGGCGTACGAAAAGAGAAGAAAAAACACACACTCTCACACACACACACACACACACACACACACACACACACACACACACACACACACACACACACGCACACACGGCAGTTCAGCGCGGCCCGGGTCTCCGACGGTGTCCGCCGCGATCCTCCACCGGGCTATTGATGTTGGCCCCTGCATCTGCACGCCGACAGCCCTCCCTCCATAGCCTCCTCCTCCGCGCCGCGCGCTGCCTGCTGATCAGCGGGCTGCCGGCCTCCACCAGGGCACGCCGCTCTGTCAGGGAAGGGGTCCCGGAGAAAAAGTCTTTTCAGCTATTGAATTCGGGGCGGTTTTGGTGTGGGCGATGATGATGAATGGATTTTTAGAAGGGAGTTGGGTTTTTCTTGGACCGTGTTGAATTTGACGCTTAATTGCGTTTTTTCTCTGTCAATTTTACTTTTCAATGTATTTTTTTTCCGTGGCATCCCGTGAGATGAAGGTGTTGAATAAACGGCGAAAGGCAGGATGAAGAGGAGCAGGGGAGGGGAGGGAAGACGTAACCTCACATGCTCCGACGGATGCAGAAGGCTTAAATGTACGGTGGTTATTTTAAATGCTGAAATTTGAAAGTATGAAATGCTATTAAAATCTAAATATTTTGTTGGGTGCCCTTCTATCAAGTCTGTAGTCACCATCTCAGCTGTCTCTTCCTTTGAGCTGCAGACTGGTGCACTCGGATGGAACTCTTGTGTCCAAATCGAGCATCAAAACCACATTGTGACTCCTAACATAGACCAGCATCTGCGCAAGACTGGGCGGAGAGGGTGCGTTATGTTGAGAGTTTGTGGCAAGTCTTTATTCCAAGTGGCCGCACATGTTGCCTTAGTCTTAGCTCTTGCCAGACTCTCTCTCTCTCTCTCTCTCTCTCTCTCTCTCTCTCTCTCTCCCTCCCTCCCTCAAAAGCTGGTCTTTGCCAGTGGCTCCATCTCTCAGTGTCACTACACTTTACAGAGATAAAGGTTAGAAAGTGTGCACAATTTTGCAATCCCACATGCAGCGTCGCCAGCTCTGTCTACCAGATGGTCAACGGTACTTCCCATCATGCAACACTGCTGGTATGCTGGAGCCCACATATAAATGCAACAGGTACTCCAATGAAACGATGTTATGGACATCTATGACATTCCCTTTGTGTATAGATTTGTGCGGATACATTAAGCTTGCAATTTGAAACACATTTATGTATTCATGCAATCACAAAACAAACTATATAAATATGTCAAATATTAATGTCTTAATGTCTTAAGACTTAATTAATTCTTAATTGTTACTACCGGTTAGCCACCAAATTCAGTGTTTTCACAACAAAAACTAAAAGATACACATTCACTATTTGCAGATACCAGAGCAAAAGCAGCTGACCTGGAACCAGTGTGACGTTATTTCACACCACTCGCTGAACCCGCTGTGACTTTTGCCCGGGAGCAGCGACAGAAAGCTGCAACACTTTCAATATCACACGTGATGAGGACATGGAGTCGAGAGCCATCCTTCACGCAAACATAAAACATCATTTTAAAAGCCTTTATGAAACACTGTTCAGACAGCAAAGTCGTTCCCACCCGAAGCAAAAAGCAAACCCCACAATAAATACAATTTGTGGGAGAAAGGCTATGTGGCTTTCGTTGCCTTTCGACTTGCTTCTTGACCACTTTGAAAACCACTCTATCTCCAAACATCTCAACATTCAAAGACAAACACATATACCCTCTTGGCTTTTTGAGCAAACGCTATCTCTGTATGGAGATCTCCGATGCGATACATCGCTGTCTGCTCCTCTCAGACGAGACCTTTAAGCATTCCTACTCTCCCTTCCCAGCATGCATTGCCCTCTGCCTCAGTGACCCAAACACGTCCACAGCTCCACTGATCTGAAGCCGAGGAAAAAGAAAAAGCAGTCATTGCTCATCCGGCGCGCCTGCGCTGCGATCAGGACCTCTCCAGACGCCGATGACATCAACATCAACAACAACAACAGCGCGGCAGAACAAACAAAGGCTCTGGAGAACGCCCACGTTTGCGAGCAGCAAAGTTATGCTAATTGCAGCCAATCAAGTCTACCGTAAATTGTAGTCAGCGTGTATTGTATTAATTGTTGTGGGCTGTGGCTTCTGTGCAATTGATGCTCACATGGATTGTTTGGTGTGCGTGTGCGTATGTACATATTTGCCCTTGGGAGTACATGTATGAATGTATGTATTGTATACACCACATCCATACATCAGTCAAATACACTACGGTAAATATTCACAAGTACTTCCCCTTAACAGAAACTCTGCATCCCTCTCCCTGTTTTTCCATCTCGGCGTCGGTGTGTCATTTTGTTTTTTGGCGTCTGCGTCTGTGGAGCTGGCTGCGGGGCGGCGGCGGCGGTGGCAGCTCCGCAGAGTCACGATAACTAGGAGTCTAGTGCCGCCTCTGTCTGCTCCACGGACGCTCTCCCTCTCGACAGACATGTCATGTTACAGTGGCTTCGGCAGACAGGGGTTCTCCAGGGCCCGGGGCCTCACTGACCTCGTTGCACCCGCTGACCTCAATGCAGGAAGAGTTGTCGACAGAAAACCCCTTAATAGAAACTAGCCCGATCCCTATAGTCCGCATCCAGCGGATTGGACCCTTTCTTTAGATAGTTACACAGATCCGTTCTACCAGATACAGTGGGATTTGTCGCACCCTTTCAAGAGATCGCGACACCCTTCACGTGAAAGGCAGATACAATTAGCTTCACAAGCTAACGACGTTGGAAGTGGGGAGGTGCTAGTGTTCCCTGGCACACGTCCACGAAAACAAGATTATAGCACAGAACAATCAGATATCCGTCACAGTCACACATACGTGTGCAGTGTAAAAGCGATTGAAGTGGAAGTCTTACTTTTAAAAAACATAGTTTCCCAAACACGACTGCGTGTCATCTTCAATAAAAAAAAGAAAAAAAAAAAGTATTTTTTGTATTAACTTAATTAACCATCCCTCTCTGACCTTGACCTGAGTGTACGTCAGTCAGAAAAGCGAATGTGTCTTTGAAATCTCAGAAGGAATGGCATTCCTTTCTACACAGTCCAACATTTCATCAATCCGATTTTTAACGATACACCACTTTTGCATTAAGATCCCTTTAAAAACAGTATTCTCAGTCCCTCCTCCAGTACAGCCATGCAGAGCTCTTGGTAGTTCCGGAAACACTGCGGGGCCAGACGACCTGTGACAACGCTGGGCTGAGGAGGGGGGGGGGGGGCGATTTAGAGGTGGATATAAATCTGAGAGGTTGTATAAGGTGCGTGAGAATGCATTGTTTCTCATTAGGCTACAGAGTGTTAAGATGCCAACTGACAGCAGTCCTGGGGGAGAGCCATGCACTGCTGCCACGGTTATGTGGCCAGGGTACAGCTCCTTTCTCCTCCGTGCTCCGCACCCCCACCCAGCCCACCCCATCTTTATACATTAAGCTCAACCTCGGGAGGACCTCTGGCAATGCAGAGGTCCGCTATCCTCGTCTACCCACTGAGAGAGAGAGAGAGAGAGAGAGAGAGAGAGAGAGAGAGAGAGAGAGAGAGAGACTTCCAAACCTTGTAGCCTTATGTAAATGTAGTAGTATTAATGCAAAGAGGTCAGGGAACTATCAACATTTTTGGAGGCAATAAAATAATAGACTGAATCTTCTTGATGTTATAGTTATGTGCGACATGCCTTACACCTTCTGTAATGTACGGGGATGCCTCCCACATGACTTCTCCCCTCCAGTAGGCTGCCTGGGTTGGGCCAGGGCTCTGCTCGATATTTGATTATTACCTCTGGAGACGGGGGTGTGAGACCCGTGGGGCGAGGGTGCAGTTGGAAGACGTCCCGGGGTGACCAACAAATATACTTGATTATTAGTGATTGCTAAGTCAGACTTTCAGTGGCACGTCCTGTGTAGGCTGAACCCGGCACTCTAAATGCCCATCGTATCAGCCAATGTGTTGACCTTACCAACTGATTTTCCTTTCTTAACTTTCTTGGAGCCAGAGCTGCATAAATCACAATCCAGATACCCAGGACAATCTTTATTCATCGATTTATTTTTTTAACCACTGCTAGAAACACAAACAGTTATTCTCCCCTCGACTTTAAATTGGTCACCTAAAACGACTCAGACGTTAGAAGGCGTACCTCGGCCCATGGTGAGCTAACCACCGCTCATGAACGCTTCCCATTGTG
The DNA here is from genome assembly GCF_964030765.1 of Micromesistius poutassou. Classification (NCBI taxonomy): domain Eukaryota; kingdom Metazoa; phylum Chordata; class Actinopteri; order Gadiformes; family Gadidae; genus Micromesistius; species Micromesistius poutassou. The sequence goes on along the minus strand of NC_140277.1, from coordinate 1,266,999 downwards.
ATCGTCTTTCTCAGCCAAAACAACCCTTCAGAAAAACACTTCCTCAAGAGAACCAACAGTAGGGGATCTTCAAGATAAGATAAATATATGTTGACAGTGTTTAGGATATTTTTACAGCTACCAAGATTTAAAAGGGGGTTTGGGGGGTGGGGGGGGGGGGGGGGTGACCAATTTCGCATCTGAAGAACAGAAAGTCACGTGATCATGGTGCATTTCTCCCTCCCTTGACACATCTTGAAACAAACACTGTTGCACATGTCCTCCGTACACAGACAGTAGTCACATCACGGCTGCGGAGCAGGCAGCGCACGCACGAAGCTGGAATGAAGGACACACTTTGCGATCCCATAGGCCACATTTCTGACAGCTGTAGTAGCAGTTGTCCGTTGCAATCCTCCCTTCTCTTCCGAGTGTCATTGGCGAGGCTTCAGGAGCCACCACATGCAGTTGTGCGGTCATCTCCCCGATGACGCCGCTCGTTTGGAGATGGCGTCCGTGGCACGGGGGTCTGCCGTCGCGTCGCTTTCCTTCCGCCTGTCCGTTGATCGTTCTAATGTTGTGCGACCGGCTGTCCAGATGCCTCCATGCTGGACGGTGGGGGGGAGGGTGGGGGGGGGTTAGCCCATTGGCTGAGCCGATGATGCAATAAAATGCTCAGCTGGACCCCTCCCCCCCCTCCCCCCATGGATATAGTCATTGTCATAGCGATAGCGGTACCCACAATTCCTGCTGGCCTTTACCACCTCATTTGACCAATTCACCAAAGGCACCCATTCTTCTTAATTAGTTTTATTGGTGCGTTTTGGATTATTAATTCACATACTTATTAAGTGGAATCCTTAAGAGAAATTAGCCGAAAGGCAGAAGCTCCCCCCCCCCCCCCCGCTCATTATCAAGCGCCCGTGTAGCATTGAATTAAAGCCCTTGTTGTTTTTACTCCTTTGAAAGTGTGGGAAAACGCTGCTGCAAACTGGGGCCTGCTATTGTCCTCTCCACATGGCCAGCCATCCCTCTAATTATTAGCCGTATGCCACAACAACAACAAAAGCCCCAGAAGAAAGTCTGCTCCGTCCTCTTCTCCCTGCTGCGTGCTGCATCGGGCGCTGGAATATGGATCTGAGGGGGGGCTCTTGTGAGTTCATGTGGCATTACCGGAGTGGGCACACCCCATTACACTGAAGGCCCTTCATCTCTTCAACCCCCTCGTCAACACAACACACAATGGCTATCGTTTTATTTGTTTTCTGTCCCCTCCTGCCCAGATGGTCTCCTGCCTGGTCAAACAGAGGGGGCTGCTACGCCTCGACCGGCCCATTGATTCTGGAGGCTCTCTATCAATTAATCTGACGAACACTCAGCTCTGGAGCACTTCAGGGGTTTTAGCCAGACCCCTGGCCTGCATTACACACACACACACACACACACACACACACACACACACACACACACAGCGGGGAGGGGCTCCGCTGACCAGATCTCAAGGTTTGTTGTTTCCGGCAGTATGTCCTGGGTCCAAACAAATCTGTTAATTTGTCTGGAATGTAACATATAAATATATATATATGAAATAGTATTCTAAAAATAATATTATATTCATATTTTTCAGCACCTACATTGACGTTTATCATGTTCTGTCACACTCATTATTATCTAACCCAATCAAAAGAACTAACAATGGACCCCGCGTCTCAATGCAACACTGATTTGTCTGTATGTGTGTCAATCAATCATTGTGAAGGCTGCTGCTAGCCCGTGACGCTCGTGGCTCCGTCTGACAAAATGTGTCAGTCCGCTAACAGTTAGCTGTCATGCTGAGGAGAAAGTCTGTGTTTTCTAAAGATCTCCGGAAGGCTTGTACTACTCTTTGTGAAGCAGCACAAACACGCTGCCTTCTGCCCACACTGCAAGAATACGTTTTCGGTCGTGCATGAGGGAAATGCCAACATAAAAGATCACTTTAAGACGGCCGATGAGAACCGGATGAAAACGCCATGACGAGCTTATGCGTGCATGTAAGCTCATACATGTGCATGTGCATGAACGTGCGGTACACTAAAAGTGTCCAGGTTTCAGGGTTGGAAATGTGGTGAGCCCCGTGTAGGCAGTGACTCCCCTGCAGTACTTCACTCACAAAACACGGGAATCAAATTGTGATAGCTAAAAAGTTACAAAACAGAAAATAGAAAAGAGATATGAGGGGTGTAGAACTTTCCATGTACACTCACCAACGCCGTGATTACAACCCTGCCAGTAACCATTTAGTAACAAGCTCATTATTGGATTTGTCTTGTGGCAAGGCAGTTAAATGTTTGTATGAAATGCTAATTAGCATGCCACTCAAGCATATTTATGGATATGACCGGACTATGAATGGAAAACGCTCAATGTAATAATACAGATTGTATGGTAACCACCTTAACAAAGAAGGGAGAAAACATGTTACATTTATAAATACATCCACATTACCATCACCAATAAACATCATGTTAGCATCAACAAGTATACCAGGACAAATATAATACCGTAGGCAAATAGAGTCAGATATCTACCTCCTGGAGGAGAGAACAAGTTGCCTTCACATCCACTCTGAGGTTCCCGGTGGAATTCTGGGAACGACGCATGAAAGAGGAGGAGGAAATAAATAAACAACGAGGCCAGCCCATGGAGAATTTATGAGATAACATCACAAAAAAGGCTTGTCTTGTTATGCTCTTTCTTTAGCATGTGACAAGTGGTGGACGTGGCCCTCTTTAATCACGCCGCTGTTGGGAACGGCCTTTTGTTCCTCCGCGTACAGTGCAGCACTGCAACAGCTGTAGAGGCTGCCAGCGATGTAGCGAGCGACATGAGAGAAGTGATGGCCTACTCGTGTGTAAACAAACATGGCTGGCATGTTTGCTTTCAGGGGGGGGCATCTTTTAGAAGAAATGTCATGCTAGATCGCGGCTAATCTAGCATGATCTATGCGTGCTCCCCGGCAGCTAACGAAACCACGAACAATGCTCTACACATGGTCATTAGCGGGGCTCCGTGAACGTAGTCATGTGGGCAACATGGGAACGACAGCGGGCTACGCCGCAACATTAGCTCCCCTCTGCTACGCGTGCCTTCGTGTGCGTGGGGGGGAAATCTTTGGCTGTCAGAGAGCATCTGGCTCGCCCACAGCTAGCCCTTGAACCTCTGTGTGTAAGCCCAGGGCAGGCCATGAGAAGTGGTACCTGCACACATCAAACACTGGCCAGCCACGGAGCCTGATGCTCCAGGGAAGGGGTGGTGGTTGAGGGGGAGGGGCCTGCAGCTAGCCGTAGCATGTAGCATTGCTGTTCCGTGACATTTTCCGAATTCATGGAAATATGAGAATGTATGTTTTTTGTCATACAGGTAAGAACGTCAGAATATTCTTCTCGCCGTATTGAAAAACATTGGCTGATCCAGACCAATGGTAGTAAAACTCTCTAGCATTTCAAACTTGATTATCAAATCACATCAAAGAAGGCCGTGTCCATAGGTTATCGTTTGGTATTCTCTGGCTTTATTTGACGTCCACGCTTGAACGGTGAGTCATCCCAGTGCTCCGTCTATCGCTCTATAAGGCTAAGCTGTCTTTCATCTCTCCAGGAGATTGAATTGTTCTCGATAGTTTAACGTTCTGGCTCCGATGAAAGGCCTTCTTGTATTCTTACTGACAATTAAAAATAATTAGTTAGCAACTCAACATCAATATTAATCTTAGGGGCTCGGGGCGTTTGATATCAAACTCAGAACCCCCCTGCTTCCCGTTTCTCCTGGGTGAACGTGTGGAGGTAGAGTCACGTTGAACACTCACCACCCAACTGTCAAACAATCCATTCCTCTACATACAACATTTCATCAGCCGCGTTCTGCCCGTCATACATTCGTCGGGCTGCAGCCCGCTACGCCCCATCCCACCGTACAATCTATCGATTCCACGCTCCTTCATCACGCCGGTCACGGCAATAAGAGCTTCACACACCGCCCCCCCCTCCCCCACCCCCTCGCACCTACCCCCCATTTCTTCTCTTTTCTTTTTATAAACGGCTCATAAGGTCTGAGACAGCCGGAGACAGAGGGCCACGGATCCCCACAGCATCCGTGGACCACGGAGGTGGAGGTGATGGCGGTGATGGTGGTGGTGGTGGGCGGGGGTGGGAGCCTCTGCTGATGCAGCAGTCCGTGGTGATAGAGAGGAGCAGGAGGGCAGAGCACCAACATGGGCGGCGGTGGACGGGGGGGGGGGGGGGGGGGGGGGGCGGGTAGCTATAATGGCCCCTGAATGTCATTGATCAAAAGATGAACATAGCTAAATGGCTGAGGCGCCCGCTGGAACGTGTAAACAGGGATTGTTGCGGGCGTTTCGGTGAACTCAGCAGATCCGAGTCATTTTCGACGACGTTTTCACAGGGCGCCCGGGCTGTATTGCTTACACTGATGGTTTCCGCCCCCCCCCCCTTTTGTCAAACACGTAAACACATAAATCTGCGGCGCAATCGCTCATTCATCCCCTCACGTATTTGAGCCGTCAACATTGGCCAAGGCGAGCGTTGGGGATTGCCATGCGAACACGAGGCAAAAAACAACAGTGTTCCTATCTGCAGCTCAACGTGACATTTCGGTGCCTTTCAGCAAAGAGGCTTATGAATCCGCTGCAAAACAGAGAGTGAATCTGAGCACAGACGCATCAAGGTGAAATCCCCCTTTAATCACATATTCATCACAGACAAGCACACAGCTCACCAGATGCTGCATCCTAATGCACATCTCAAGGGTCTGAATTGGCATAATGGTGTAGGCGCCGAAAAAAATAACCCGCCACGATTATGGAGGAATGATTTCAGGGAACCGATGCAACGTTTTCTCCGTCGCAAGATTCAGCTCAAATAATAATCTTTGGACTTTTATTGCTATACCGATTCCCTGTACTAAATGTAGGCCTACCTGTATATTGTATTATCAATATTAAAATAATATACATTTAGCAGAAGCTCTTATGCAAAGGGACCAATGATAAATGCATTATGATACATGCCACAAAGGAGCAGTTATAGGTAGTAGGCGTTTTGGCTGGTTTTCTAACACCCTGCCACTATACTTTCCTGCCCCCAACATGTCTGTGTCTTACTGTGAGGAGGTCAGAAGGTTCTGGCTATAGAAGCAGCAGCAGCAGCAGCATCATCCCTCATGTAGCTTCTTCCCACAAGGCTTTCCATCCCTCATGGTGCATCTGTCGTAGAAAAAAAACAATTAATGGCCAAGGTGAAAATGTACTTAAGGCTACTTATAGAGGATCTAATTATAAAAGGGGCGAAACAGCAGTGATCACTCTTGCAATGGCAATAATTGCACTCATTAAAATAATAAAGAACCAATAAGGTAGCAACACCACAGGGATGTGTCATTGACGTAGCGATAAACAAATAACAATGATGTATGCTTACCTATGGCCAACGCGTGATGAAGGTTTGGTGATGAGGACTGAGTCACTACTGCATCACAACTCGTGGTGTGACGTAGAGCTCACCTTTGCTGAACCAACAAGTTAATTTAACCTAAGCGCTAAGGCTATCAAATTAGCAGGAAGTGCTAGAAAAGTTAAGAAGGTACTGGGCAAGGGTGGTTACAAAATGCCCTATAAAATGTATTTTTCTGCGATCACAAGAGAACGAAAGTCTGAGTAAAAGTATAAAAAAAATGATGTAGGTCACCTCTGAAGGGCCAATTCATTGAAGCAAAAAAAGTGAAAGTGTTTCGACTGAATGACTACGTGGACTTCTTGTCATTGTACTGGTGTCAGCTGGGGAATTACATTTTTACTATATAACGCAGTATTCTAAGGAATGGAACTTGTTGGAAATATAATCTCCAGGCCTGGGACTTTCAACTGCAGTGTGTCACTTCGCTGTCTCCAATTTCTCCACTTCATGCTTCGCCAAAGCACCACAGCCACCTATTGCCTTCACTTTCCCGATGTTTTATTCAGAAATACCTTCCTCTTTATCATTGAGGGAGGAAGAAGATGGGAAACGCAGATCTGGTTAGAGTGTTGCATGTTAACGCATGAATTCCCCTCGCCGACATATCCTGCTGTCCTCGTAAATTCACAGCAAAAGAGGTCCATCATTTCTCTAATCACATTTAGAATCTCCGTCTAAATAAAATATTTAGCGCTTTCAGCCTTTGAGCATTGGAATCCTTTGAAGCCGGGTGACCTTACAACGTTTCTGAACCAATAAATCGTTACATTATTTAATATCAGGGCAAAGTACAGTCACCAAACACTTCTCATTCATTAAATTCTCCAAATGATTTATGAAACTGTAAAAAAGTGAAGTAATTCAAGTGAATTCCACAAATTCTGTGAAGAACAACAACAAAAAACGTAACACAGCCACTAAAGTGCTAACAGCGTAATGTCACATCCTATAGCTTAATATTCTGCTGCAATGTCTAGTTTTCTTTGATGAGGATTCGAGTGAAGAGAGATACGATCTGACAGAATATAAATATGTTTTTTTCATCCTCCGCACTCATGTTTTTGACATCAATCAAGGTAAACGGTAGATATATAAGGAATGGAAAAGCATCCAAATTCACTGATTGGTGAGAACTCTAAAAACACCTGCAACCCCCTTTTTGGCAACGTTTTGGTCTAATTTGGTCTCTTCTAAGCTTGAAGATGCTCTTTGAAGACAGGTGAAGTATGGCTAATTGAAACAGAGGTCATGCAGAGTAAAGGCAACCGATCAGAGTAACACAGTTCTATTTGGGGATTATGAAAACTATCAATTCAATGCAATACATATTCCTTAGCTCATCTATTTTAAACTAATCCTAATGACTACACACTGCTCAAACTGATTTACTGCAATAAGCGGTATCATTTCATACTGGTGATAATACCAAATCACTTACGCTTTCTGCTTGAAATGTCAGCCAAATAGGTTATTGTACTGTCTAATGGAGGTCCATGGCACAGAGACGTTTGGTATGTCCGTCTGAAATATTGATAGAAGGTAGTTCTTCTCCTTAGCCCACCATTTCCATACCGTTGTACGCTTTATTTTCTTATTCTACTCAGTTTGCGTTTGTACTTCTTGAGGCAGGTTGTACAAACGTTAGCTAGAGGAAGGCAGAGCGTCAGAGAAGAGCGTCAGAGAAGAGTGATCTTCACTTGGGTTCATCACTCATTCTCTGTGTACGTACAGACGCCACCATAATGTGGAACAGCCAAACCCAAGCAAATCTTTTGACGACAGTCCCTGTATATCTAGTCAAACATTTAATGGTACTACACAGCAGAAAATTTGAATAAGAGCCATCTGTTACTGTTAGTATAGGCTCTAACTCTCAGAGATCCATATTTAATGTCACTAGGAATAGCAATCAGATAGCAAGTTTGACATGCATAGGCCAATTATTAATGCTAATAATTAGCATTAATAAGGTATGAATAAATTAAATAGCATTGCATAGATAAATAAACTGTCTCTAATTAGTAGTATGCATCCAGCACCTTACAACCCTAAGATCCTATAGAATACTTCTAGAATCATAACTGCAACACTAATAGGCAAAACGTGTCCGATAGGAAAATTCCTACAATCAGAACAATAACATCATGCATTCAATAATATTGAAAAAAAAACATAGATAAGGAGAAAAAATAGCAATGATTTAACAAAATAAATGATCAAAAGAAGAATACGTCAGAATTCCATTAACATGTGTTAACGGTAAAACAGGTATTTGCTCACCTAGGCCATATGTGTATGTTTACACATGTATACATGTATATACATGTCAAACCACTTTGGCATAGTAAGAGGCCAATAAAAGAGCTTTATCTGTGTTTCTCAATTACATATACGAGAACATTTATAGAGCTTGATACGCAGAGATTTGCCTCTGACAGGGGTCAGCCTAACCGGGGGCAAAGTTCTTAGGTTTAAACAAAAGTTAAAAGTTGAGATGTAAAGAGTAAAAAAAAAAAGATAATAATGGAAACTGCACTTCGGACCCCTCCCAAAGTGTTATAAAGTAACTCTGTATTCCCCGGGTAGCATTAGGCTATTATAAAGAGATTTAAGTCCCGGGTCAGTGCAGCCAGCCACTCTCTTTATCACCCTTGGGCTACAGTTAAACTGCAGAAGGAAGGAAAATGCGTGGCAGCCATAGGACGTGAGGCTAAGGTTTACCGGTTGATGTTGTAATATTACTTCACGGCCAGATGTTCACTTCACCGGGTTTAAGTGTCAAGGACTGTGGAACATACCAGTAAGTGTTAACATGTTAACGTACCTTAGAGAGAGGCGGAGGAGCGCAGTAAATGCAGCCTTTGTGTGATGGACTCTGTAACATACATCCATTAACCCAATAATGACACGCTAACAACCTCAAGTCTAATATCAGGTTGATTTTGTTGTGGCAGATGGATGCAACAAAAATAATAGATTTGTAGTACTTCCAAACAAAAATACAGAACGAGCTATCTCTCGAAAGCAGCTGCAGGTTTTGAGTGCTATTACACAAAGGCTTCTAGAATGGATGCTGATGCCTTTTTGCTGTGGCCTACACCTTATTGTGAGAAAATAACAAGTGTGTTAAACTCAGTGTTTAAGACAAAAGTGGAATAGTGTACACTTTGTGTGTCGTATAGCGGTATTATGAACAACATACACAACATGCTATGTTATGAGAAAGTACAATGGGTTTATTAAACAATACATGTTCAGAACTAATTATTATTATTAATTATACATGTTTACACAAGAAACGCATTACTTCATTAAATGTGATTTGGCTATTCTGGGGAATTACATGAAATCGCAATTCATAATGTTTACAGAAAACTGTCTTAAAAGTACAGTGTAAACAACTTTATTATATTTATATAACAGGAATAAAATATTCAGTAAGCTCTACTCTATAATAGATCAATAACCCAAAGCTTCACAGTCAGCCCTGTTACATAAACAATCATTTTTCATTTGCAGTGAAAACCACAAAAAAATGTTTTGGACAAGAAGACACGGTTCTCTCTGTTCTGAACTGATGTCATATCACCTGGGGAACGCAAAATGCACGGCAATGCAAAATACAGGCTTTGCCCTTCATCTTTTAGCCTACATACAGAAAGTAGGCTACGCAACATATAGGAATAGGTAGTACAACAGAGTCCCACCCATGCAGTCATTAGGCTACCCACGCCTATGTCTCCACACTGCAGCCGGTTGTGTTTTGTTTTATTGATTTCACTCTGGAAAGCACGTTTTTAAATCATAGACCTGTTTTCCAGTTCATTGGTTGGAAGTAAGGCAGCTGAGGGAATAAAGGGGAGTTTATGGAGCAGTCAGCAATATTAAACCATTCATATTTATGTGCAGCACCCGACCTGCACTTCACACACTGCAACAGGACATCAAACTGTTTGGGTGTTGCATGACACTTTTTTTACTACGCCCTCTTTTATTCATGTCGTTTGTGGTTGTCCTATACTACGTAGGATAGCCCATTAAAGAGAAAATAAGACATGATTAACCATCATCCTCCAGCAGCCGCCTCTGCGATTTGTTTAATCGTTGTGACACACACACACACTCTCCATTTTAACTTCAGACTTAGGCCTACTTACAGCACAGCGGGCCACCGAGGACAGCTTATTCCAGCGATTTTTGTACAAATGTAACATTTGCGTCGCCTCGCACATCATTCCACATGGTTTTGACGATCACGGATGATGTGCGCCTCTTACATAACACAATGCACCTTTAGCAAAGATACGTAATGCTCTTCGAAAGCATCGCACCGGCCAATGGTTTGACTCGGAGCGGCTGAATCGTGAGCCTCATGTATCAGCTCAGTGGGTACTTGGTCACGGCCGCTGAGAGCACCAGCTGGCGCGGTCATGCTTCCAGAAGTACGGGTGCAACGCCGTAGAGAGAGAGAGTGGGCCCGCCCACAAAACGCCGCCCGCCTCCGTCTAAATCGAGGGCATGGAACTCCGCCAGGCCCATTCTCCATCCGTCTTACGCCGTGGGATACCTTTGCCTGCAGAACAACAGCAGGGAGAAAAGAAAAGAAAGAAAGAAAGTAAGTGGAAGGAAATCAACTGAAGGTGAAGGAGCAGCGTTTTTGGCCACAGAGTGTTCCCGATCCGGCACGTAACCTTGGACTTTGAGTTTAGGTTTGCGGGTGAAATGATATCAAAGTTACAGGGGAGGGAGGAAAAGATCAAAGGGCTGCATGCCTGTGTGTGTGTGTGTGTGTGTCTGTGTGAGTGTGCGTACAGGTGTGTGGCTTTGTGTGTATACATATGTATATGTGTGTGTGTGTGTGTGTGTGTGTGTGTGTGTGTGTGTGTGTGTACATGTGTGTGTGTGTGTGTGTGTGTGTGTGCATACAGGCCTGCAAGCAGCAGAGATTGCATCAGCCTCAAATTGTATTTCTGTGATGAAACTCCATAAGCTTTCTGTGCACGCTGAGTCACTGACTGGTGCGTGTAGCTTACACTCAGAGGACGTGAAGAAAGTTGTCCTCAACCATCTTGCCTCCCCGCCCGCTCCTACAGCCGCATCTATGAAGTTCTGTGTCCAAACCGGATGTTGGAGTTCACACATTGGCTAGATATACATTTTTTATAAGACGAGTGTATTCCTCCTCTTCGGCTGCTCAGCTGATGTATTTTCCTTTGTGTGATCTTTGAGTTGACACAAAGGTCTGAGCTGTCATCTTGGTTGTCTTGGAGACCCAGAGCAGACACACCACCAGGACTTTTTCAAACACCTAGTAGTCATATCAATCACGTATCAATTCACAATTCACAAAAACTTTCTGTTGAGAATCTGTATATGTATATATATATATATATATATGTGCACATAAGTATGCACTTAGATGTAATGAGTGTGTGTGGGAATGGGTGTGTGCAAGCGAGTGTGTTTGTGTGTGTTTGTGCACGCGTCGGTATGTGTGTACGTGTATGTGTGTGGGGAGAAATAGAGGGTGGTACATGTCAATGCTTTGGAGTCTTTAGAACCGTACAGCATATCATATTTTTTGCCCTTCATTAATGGGAAGCTAGGAGTACAGCATCTTGCTGAAGGCAAGGCATCAAAGTAGATCTGAGGTTTGAACCCAGAAACTTTGACCTAACCATACTATACTTTCCCATACTAGCGACAGGACCAGACTATATACCTTCCACTTTTGAGTCGGTTCGGTCTATAATGGTCAGTGCTGCGATCAGGGCGATAAACTGTGAAAGAGGAAAATGTGGAGACATGGATGGGAGAATAATTTATTTCTCGATGATAGCAGAAAAGATTGCCTCTCTCACAGGAGAAATTAAATTTCCTTCTAATGAGCCAGGGAGATTAACCTCAAATCCTATCAAGGTAAAATTACAACTTTAAATCAGAAGTCATGGCAAAATACACCACCTTAGGGAAAGTGATGATTAAGCATGTCCAAAAGTAAGAGTCTCATTTCCACAGCTAATACCCTGCCCAGAGATATACCTTTATAGATCCACTTCCTCTCTCCCCGAGACCAATTCCATTTCTCCAGGAAGTCACGATCCTCACACTCACCTGTGAATTCCAACCATTTTCACAAAGTGCCCCTCTCAAGCTTAAACCAGTGGACTCTGGTCTACTTAGTAATGTGGGAGATTATCTTGGCAGAGCAACAGCAGCGCCAAGGTTAGGGGGAGAAGCCATCGTGTCAGCTGTGAGGCTGTGAGGCTGTGGAGGCCAGGTAGGAACCGAGGTGCCAACACTCATTTAATATATGTTTGTGTTTGAGAGTGTGTGTGTGTGTGTGTGTGTGTGTGTGTGTTTGTTTATGTGTCTCGGTCACTCTCTTCTGTCTCACACACACACACACACACACACAGACACACACACACACACACACACACACACACACACCACACACACACACACAGCGGAGCAAGCCTGTGTCATTTCGGACACCTCTACCAGGTGTAGCACTGGGTCTGAGTGGAGAGAGAGAGAGAGAGAGAGAGAGAGAGAGAGAGAGGAGCAGCATGGATCCCGTCAGTCACTCACACACCCACACTGGGAGAGGGGGCCCCCAGTAGGCCGTGTGAACAGGGGCCCGCGCAGGAAGCGAGTGGCAGATGGCAGCGGCAGCATAATGACCGGGGGGGCATCTGCAGAGCGGGGCCGTCAGGTGTTGGAACTCACCTTGACCCCCCTGGGGGACCAGGGGCCCGACTGTCCCGCACCCTCCTTCAGCCCGCCTCCTCCTCGTCCCATCCGACCGCAAAGTCCCCCCCGAACACACGCGTTAACACAAAAACACACGTCACACCCACACACACACACACGCACGCACGCACGCACACACACACACACACACACACACACAGTACACCGTACAGACCCACTCAGAGATGCGCCCGTGGGCTGCAGAACAGACGTTTATTGATTTGTTTTTAAAAATTCTTCTTGACTCTTGCCTGTAAAAGCATCTTAGGAAGACGGGAGAGAGAGAAAACGGACATACGTTGCGTGGGCGGGAATGAATCGGATTTCTCTTCAGTCGCCGGGGCTGTGGCGACGCTGTCCGTCAATAACCGCCTGGACCGACCCGGTAGTCTCTCTGGGCGCTTTTATTTTTTTTACTTACTGTGATTCATCCGAGGGAAAACTTTTGAGCTGAAAGTACACAAACATTGCCATTTCATCTGACAATTCATGGAGCCCCCCCCCCGCCCCACACACACACACACACACACACACACACACACACACACACACACACACACACACACACACACACACACCTCTGGACCTGACTCACCGCCTGTGGCTGGCTCACGGTTCAGACATGACAGGCCAGACACGTCATAACAAACGTGTCTGGCCTACTTCATTCTCATTTTGCTCACACCTGGTTATCGATGACCACTTTGACAACGAGTGTGTCGAATCCGAAGGGGGGGTCAAGCCCGCGCGATCGCGCGTGCGCGAAAGGTCACTTCCCTGACAGCCGTGAGATCTCGGATAAAGGTCAAACTCGTTCGCGCCATTTGGAGGAGACGCTGCCTGATACCAGAGCTGCCAATAAGAGGTCGGCGGCTCCCGGACCGCCGTCTGGCCCGCTCACCAGTAATGGCCGCATTAACATGGAGGCCCACGCGGCCCACGCTAATTCTATTCGGAGGCGAAAAAGTTCACTCCTTCATACTTCCAACATCTCGCCCTTGAAATGAATAAATAAAGTTACAGTGTTGCACTAGTTAGTTACTTGGTTGAATTGGTAAATTGGCAGTGGTAATCAGTCCTACTCTGTTATAGCACAACATTTGCACAGAGCCGCTACAGGTTCGGTACAGATATGATTCTTTTTTTTCCCAGAGAAAGCTCACTGGACGACGCTTTCAGAGGGTGATTTTGTATTGTGCATTGTGTTTTTCTACAGTGGCCAGTCCACATGCCACGGCATTCATTTGAAACCTTTACAGAAACCCTTTCGTATTGATTGCATTTGTGTAACCACACACAAATGGCATGTGGTGGCTGTGAAGGGGGCAGGGTGGTCTGGGGTCTGGGGTGAAAGGGTCTCATGGGGGGGGGGGGGGGGGTGAATCCCAATGGCCGCACCATAGACTATAGGGTCCTTAGCCTACCTGGAGGGCGCCCTGAGCAATGCTCAAACCCCTATCCGTTCATTAACAACCTACATCCTAGGAGGAAACATTCATCCACATTAAACAACTGCCGCCCTAAATAGGAGCGTCTGCTAATTTGACTAACAAGTAAACAGTGAAACCACATTATTCTTGAGTAGTGTAACCACCCACACCGAGACGCCATGTGGTGGCTGTGTTCCATGATCTCTTGAGCAACAACAACAACAATAACAACAACAACATCAACAACAACAACCACCAGGGGCAGGACAGGACTAATCCCTGCATGAGGTAAGAGAAAGTAAATGAGCTCTGGAGCAGAGTGAGTGGAGAGAGCGAGGTGGGAGGCTTGGTGTGGGGACAGGGGGCTGTGGGGTGTGCGGTGGGAGCCCGGCACCCTGGAGGAAGCCTCAGCGGACTCCATGGGGTTTGGCTGACCTACAAGGACACAGCCAGCACATCGGCTGCGTAATATAAACCAAGACAGGCGTGAACGGAACGCGCAGAGTGCAGTGAGTGAGGGGGGGGAGGGGGGGGAGGGAGGGGGGGGAGGTGAAACGCAGAGTTTAGCGTATGGAGTACACATACTGCGGGGCATTAGTACACGAGAGCAGAGGAGACTGCAGAGGTTTATTGAATGACATTTATATATTTATTTATTGTTTATTTAACAGGGACGATACATACAACATTGCCACAAAAAAATGGAAAAAATGTGATGCACACAAGACGTCTAGCTTCAGCTAATTTGCAGTCTTTGTCCCTGGCCCATTACAGTATGTATTGAAGTTGCAGTGTGTAACATTAAGTGGCATCCAGGGGAACAGACATGGAATGTTCATATATTCTGTATTTATTGTATGAATATTATACAATGTTATATTCAGAATTATATTTGAATTTGTTTATGAACGTATGAAAATAAGATTTATTATGTTTATGTAACCTAAGAATGAGCCGTTCATATCCACCAGGGAGCGGCTCCTCCGTGGAACCCGCCATTTTGCAATGCCACCGTTCTACAGTAGCCTAGAATGGACAAACGGCTCTTGAATTTGGTATCATGACCTTCATCTTACTTGTATAGTTTCACAGACTTCATTAACCCCAGTTGGTTGCAATCTGCAACCGCACTGCTCGCTGCCACTATATCCTACACAGTGGACATTGAAGCAGCTAAAATGTGAATTCACAGTTCACAGTATTCACAGTATTCAAGCCAACGTCCCTGGTGTTACTATTAGCAATTGTAGAATTCATGGCTATACTATTGAGATTTTCTGGATAAAGAAACTGTTTCACAGCATCTGTCTGTATGGCACAGAGCACTTACTTTACTCTGTGAAAAAAACACAAAAAAAATGATTTCTTTGAGAAATGTGATGTTTTTATGAACTTTCAATTGCAGATTTATTTGACAAGATCCTTTGTCTCTTGTCTCTTTTTTGTGTGGGTAATCTTTTGCAGCAGGTGCATAGTTGGTTTACAATTTACACCTGTAGTAACGTGTTGAGCAAGCCAATCATCTCCCCTCCAGCTCTGCCAATTAAACCAATCTTGAGTGTTAATTGGTGTAAGTTAAGCCCTGCCCACTGTATTCTAGTGATGATGTATCACGTTGGGAGTTGTTGCGTTAATACTGCACCAGAAACCAGTCATATGAAATACAACATATGAATATGTGGTATGAAATAGGACTGAAATGGGACTGAAATGGGACTGAATGCAGGCCGTATGGGGAGAAACTAGTTATTTCAGCATGAATGGCATTTTATACACCTTCTGTTGAAAATAGGGAAGGTAATGTATACGATTAATATAAAGAATTTCGGCATAATGTTGGAATAATTGAGGGTGTAAAACACCCACAGAAGGGAAAGACACTCTCTACAGCTCTCTGAATGATTCATTTTTTAGCGCAGAAAGGAAAATGTTTGGTTATGATGTTCATCATCTACAGTTTTCTAGCAGACATAGCATTGCAGAAATGTGAAGCTCATGGTCCCTGGTCAGGTTAAGGCCTTCCTATCAAGAACAGCTATTATTCCTTCCACTGAATCACAGCATATTTGCACACAAATACAGATACCAAACTCCACAGCTTGCCAAG
The DNA here is from genome assembly GCF_964030765.1 of Micromesistius poutassou. Classification (NCBI taxonomy): domain Eukaryota; kingdom Metazoa; phylum Chordata; class Actinopteri; order Gadiformes; family Gadidae; genus Micromesistius; species Micromesistius poutassou. The sequence goes on along the minus strand of NC_140277.1, from coordinate 1,251,214 downwards.
CTGACCGTTTGCCTGTAATACAGTGCTCCGTTTCATCTGTAAGCTGAACAGGCACCGGAATTACCATTTCGTGGTCACATTAGCACAATTGGATGAGTTTTAAGTGTGTATCAGGTTGCACGCATGCTCTGCTTTGCTGCTTCGCATTCCAAATTGGTAAACAAAACAGTTGTAGATCGTTCAATATTAGTTTGTCTTTGTTAATTTAATTTAGTTTAATATCCTGCCCACTTAAATCCTACTTCAAGTATGTATGTAAATGGTAATGAGGGTAACTGAGTACAGTCAATATCGCACAGCTAGACACTTTTTTGTGCAAGCCGGAGCAATTATGAACGCACACTTTAATTAAAGATAATTTTGTCATATTTCTTCCCAAGAATATACGCATAAGCTTGGTAAGCAAGCTTAGGCAAAACCGACAAGCTAATAGAATACTATACCACAACAGAGGTAATTAATAGGTACAAAGCTTTACCTCATGCAGATCAGCATACTGAGAAAACAAACAAACAAAGGCATTTCTTCCAGGTTACATGTATGCTGTATGTAAAAATTTGTATGGTAAATTTATATAAATATAACAATATTCAAGAGAGTGTATTCAAGAGTTCAGTTTTAAAAGAGTGTTTAATTCATGTTTTTATGTGTATCAAAAGATGGATTGAAGTATATATTTTATTTTTCTAAATGTAGGATATGGATTGGAACAGTAAATGGAAAGTTAATACTCTGATGCTTTCATGTTGATGTACTTTGAATAATGAAATGATCGTGTTAGTGTATCTCTGTTGGTATTTAATCCACACACATAATAACATGTGACTATGTGTTCAGGTTAAATGTCAGTGTTACCACCAGTGTTGCCTTTAAAATAACCTAATAGCCTCAATAGCTGCCATGGAAACACATTTGTCTTTACACATCTTTGTGTGTGTGTGTGTGTGTGTGTGTGTGTGTGTGTGTGTGTGTGTGTGTGTGTGTGTGTGTGTGTGTGTGTGTGTGTGTGTGTGTGCGTGCGCGTGTGTGCGTGCGTGCGTGCGTGCATGCGTGCGTGCGTGCATGCGTGCGTGCGTGCATGCGTGCATGCGTGCGTGCGTGCGTGCGTGTGTGTGTGTGTGTGTGTGTGCGTGCGCGTGCGTGCGTGCGTGTGTGGGTGTGTTGGTATGTATCATGGTTTGTTGGTATGTATTCAGGAACATTTGCAATTCATGGCCAAGAGTAAAGGCTTGAGCTAGCTTTCTATCACCCAGTATCTAGAGAGCTTCTTGAGCAGTCTGTGTGTGCATGCCCAGCATAATGTATGGGCTGGTATGTATGCAGAGGGAAAACGTGAAAGAGAAACTGATGATCTAGAGGGATGTTCCCCAGCTTGTTTCCTTCCCTGTTTCCATATCCCTTTCTCCTCCTAATCCTCTCTGTCTTTGTCATAAAATCACCATTATAATCTTTCCTCTGCCCCGTGTTTCTCATACATCTCAACAGCTCCCCCAAAAGGTGAGAAACTGGTTGTTTTGCTTTGGTTCACAACCTCGAGGGGAAGTGTTTATTAAATTCACAGTGTGGCATAACATCTGTCACAATTCTATTGGATTCTACCAGGCTAGATTTGACATTCAATAAAGGAACACATCAATATGAACTAAGGCATACCGACAATATATGTTGTCTTTGTTTTGGTCTGAAATAGATGGCTCATAAATTATACAGTTATCACATGTTATTATTATTATTATTATTTTTTGTTATCTTTATAAATGTGTAATTATATCATCCTTATTAGGTTTCCCATAGGCTACAGAGTAGCCTCTTTCTGGTCATATTTGTTGTAAGACTTTCCATATTTTTTTATTCAACATATTTCTCACTAATTTCATCTCATTGATATATGAATCTTAAATCAAGCAATTGAATAAGACACAGAACTACTGATAATTAAAAGTATGCATATAATTGAAGCCACTGTCATTCTTATTTAAATGTTGCAATGTTAGACAAATTAGAAGTCAAATCAAGTGAGAAAAAACAGGAGGTATTATGAACTGATTAATCATTGACAAATAGGGCTATTGACAAATAGGGCTATATGAAGCATATAATTGAAAACGAATTGTAACATTTTATATTTATATAAAAACAGCCACAATTGGAGGGATCTAGTATAAGAGGCAAAGGGGGCTAGTAAATGTGGCAGAAGTCGTCTTGTTCTCACATCTGTCTTCCATCTCATCTTTTGAATGCAATTTATTTTTCATTATAGTTCCAAATAGGCCTACATATCCTACCCCGCATCAACACTAGATGGCGCTGCTTTTACCAGCGGCAAAAGTAAAATGACGTGGCAACGTAACACCTCACTTCCGCTATTTTGTAGTCTTGTTGACATCCTGGTTGATATCCGATCCGTGACACTCGGTCTTCGCTGGGCATATGTCAGCGGCGGATGATTCCCAGTGTTAAACACTGTGTCTGTGAGTCGGTGCGTCGTGAGGTCGGGGTGCATGCGGAGAGGGACGCCGGGCTTGTGAGGGTTAAGTGACGCTGCAGGGCGAGCATGGGGGCGCTGGTGCGGATGCTTCTCGGTGGTCTGCTGGCGGAGGTGTGCAGCGGGGTCTCAGCGAACCGAGGGGGATACCAAACGTTCACGGATGAGATCCCCTTCAAGATCTCTTGGCCTGGCTCCGAGTACACTCTGGTATGTACCAGTATGTATAAACTGCACAAGAGCAGATCTGCACTTGCAACATGTTCTTCACAGATGACATTCCCCCATGTCCACTTCCGAGTCTAAAGTTTTGACAGCCACGTTTTATTTTATCCCAGCCCACATCAGGTGCACTCTACAACGAAGATGACTTTGTCATTATGACCACAACGGAGAAAGAGAAATATAAGTGTCTCCTGCCTTCCCTGTCATCGGGAGATGGGGTGAGTGTTGGCATTTGCATTGGGATAGTGTATTTCAGGTACTCAATCCTTCCATGAAGTATGCCCGATTCATTTACATATAAGTCCTATCTGATTGTATTTAATGTCGATAAATTCACCAATATTGAACCTCTGCAAACAGCTTGGGTCATCCTCTTTGTACCTGCATGCCTTTGGTTTCCCAATAAGTCTGAAGCGGTCAATCACTTAAGAAACAAAAGGTGTACCCTTCACTGATTGGGGTTGTGATGTTGATGTTATTGTCTGTTACTATTGGCGTGGTGACATATGAGCTTCTAGGTGCTACTGGCACACCACCTAAACAATCAGTGATTTGGATGTTTTAGGACGATGATAAAATGTACAAGGGGCCTACACCTGGTGTTCTGCTAGAACCACTCTTCAAGCAGAGCAGCTGCTCCTACAGGGTGAGTCACCTCTTCTCTGTCACGGTCCCTTGAATACAACCAGCGAACCAACCAGCGTTACATTTCCTCTTTTCAGTTGTCTATAGTTTTGCTGATATGAATGTGTGTTGCATGCAAATTAATGCAATCTTCTTGCAATGGAAATTTATTATTTTGTGTCCTTAACCCATTCTAGATTGAGTCGTACTGGACTTATGAAGTTTGCCACGGGAAACATGTACGACAGTATCACGAGGAAAAGGAGACCGGCCAGGTTAGTTTTCGTCTGTGATTAAAGAAGAAATCATGATTCCTGTTACATTAGTCTTAGTTAACATATTTAATGACTCAGTACAAATTGACTACAATCGATGTTGACTAAGAATTATTAACGTTTTTCTTTTAGAAAATCAGTATTCAAGAGTACTTCTTGGGCAGCATGACAGAGACGGGTGAGTTGGGTCGACAGTGTGGATGTTCACTACATACGTACCCGTCGTTACACACCAAGACCATTATCACAACCGGGCTAAACCGATGCGCTTATTCTCAGAAAAAGGCGGCGAAGCAGAAGATGTCAGCGCCGAGAACGAGAAAGAGGTGTGTCTCCCTGAGCCGCTCATCTGTGACTTCCTGTCCGCTCTCAGTTTGATGTTTGCTCTCAACAGATGTCTGAACCCGTCGCCGCTCCAACCGTCTCTGTCTCTGCGTGTTGTTGTTGTTGTTGTTGTTGTCGTCGTCGCGCCTGACTAGGTGCCCACCAGGAACATCGAGGGGCAGTTCACGCCCTACTACCCCGTGGGGATGGGCAACGGCACGCCGTGCGTGCTGAAGCAGAACCAGGCGCGGGCCACCTCTGTGATGTACGTGTGCCACCCGGAGGCCAAGCACGAGATCCTGTCCATCGCCGAGGTCACCACCTGCGAGTACGAGGTGGTGATCCTCACCCCGCTCCTCTGCAACCACCCCAAGTTCAGGTAGAGCCCCCCACCACCACCACCACCACCACCACCACCACCACTGTGGTTTACCAGCTACAGTCTAGAGTTTGGGATGCACCCATTTATCGTACGTCGTACGTCGGTATCGGCCGATATTGGTGACTATCGGCAAATATGGCAGTGATTTTTCACACCGATAATCTTTGTCGTGTGAAAGTAGGTTATATCAACGGTTGTTTCATTCATTTGAATGATTGAATGTGTGTTCATTCAAAGATACTGTGATGTGATGAACGACTGTTACTATCGGTATCGGCCCAGAGTTTCCAAAACGTTGCATCCCTATAATATGTAACGATAATTATACACAATAGTCAATGCTTTGTCTAAAGCGTCTCACAGCGATACATTGTAATTTGCACGCATTCATTGTGCCCAGTGGGAATCGAGCCCCTAACCCAGGCTGAGTTAATACACGAAACAGAGAAATATGTATACATGGAATTAATATAATTGTAATACATTTATATAATAATAAGAATGCCATTTCGCATTATTATTATCCAAAGCCTCTCTTACAACAGCGAGAGAGTGTACACATTTTTGTCGTTGGTGCATGGATGCCCCAGTAGGTTTCCACTGGTTTAACGGGTAAACCGTGTCACCGGCCATTCAAGCTTCATGACCGCGTGTCCCACTTCCCGAGCGACCTCAACACTGACCCGCTGGCGCTCCCCGCAGGTTCAAGTCGTCGCCGGTGAACGCCATCCTGTGCCAGGCGCTGGCGGGCTCTCCGCTCCGCCCACAGCAGCTCACCAAGCTGGACATGGCCCAGCAGGAGCAGCTCAAGCCCCCCTTCTCCTCTGTGCTGGAGGCCCGCGAGGCCCGCGAGGCCAGGGAGGTCCGGGAGGTCACCGAGGTGAGGTGGCTCATCCTCGGGGCGGGTAAAGGAAAGGCGTAATCGCATTGGAAGACATTGCAGCTGGAGTTGTATGACATTTACATGTAATCGTTGGGCAGACACTTTTGTCTAAAGTGAAAAATAATATTAAAAAAAATATGAAGGATTTCCCTAAAAACAACATGACAGTGCAGAGCATATATATGTTAGTGTAGTGCATAATGGTCACCTCAGAGAGGCTATGTTTCAACACCATTTAAGGGAACTTGACTTGGATACGGAGGGCTGCCTCTGTGCTTTTTTGTTTCTTGAAAATGATCTGAACAAACAGTAAAAAAAAATCTATTTTATATTTGTTTAATGACTGATGGTACTTACTGTTCACTTTCTTTCTTTATACTTCTATCTTTACAATGCTTATTATTATTTGTTTGCACCAAGCGTGTGTGTGTGTGTGTGCGTGCGTGTGTGTGGTGTACTTCTTGGCTGACGGAGACGTGATAAATTCCACGTGTGTGCTAAACCTACCTGCCGATTAAAGTGAAGCCTGTGCCCCCAGGAGGACACGTCCCCGGTGAGGGAGGAGGCCTTCACCTCCACCCACAAGCCCATCACGGTGGGCGGCTCGTCCCAGGTCACCGTGGGGAGCACCCACATCTCCCGGCTGACCGACGACCAGCTCATCAGGGAGTTCCTGAGCGGCTCGTACTGCCTGCATGGGGTGAGGCCTGCTGAACGCACGCACGCACACGCACACTTTTATTTGGATCCAATTTGGATCAAAGAAAAAGATTCAAACAGGTTACAGGTTCAACAAGCTTACATGCCTTTACAAGACCTACGTGATAAATTATGTTATTATACACCAAACACTTAAGGATTGCACAGCTTTGTCTCCAGATTTGCATACTACACACAAACACACACACACACACACACACACACACACACCGCTCTCTCTGTCTAACAGCCTTGCGTGTGTGTCCCTCTAGGGGGTGGGCTGGTGGAAGTATGAATTCTGTTACGGGAAACACGTTCATCAGTACCACGAGGTAAGTGGTCTTTCCAAGATGGCACCTAATTGCTGCTCAGGTCTTGTATGTGTGGCCAGTGTAAATTCCTTTCTTCTTAGGATCCAAAGTGCAAAACACTTTGAGTGTTTAACCGGGTGGCCAGTAGTTTCTGTGTGTGTCTCTTGCTACCACCCGGAAGTTACTGCTAGGTCCCATGGGCATTGAGATGTGTGTGAATTGTTATTTTTTAATTTTTTATTATTATTATTTTTTCTCCCTGGTTAAATAAAGTAAAAAAAATAATAATAAATAAATAAAATATTATAAACATCAAGGTGCAGCCTGATAACATCAGGTTTGCACAACGGTCGATCACAACACAAGATGTCTGCAGTCTCACTTTGAGTCTCACATGCTGGAGAACTTGTCTCCACCAGGACAAGGAGCAGGGGAAGAACATCGTGGTGGTTGGGAGCTGGAACGCCGAGGAGCACCTGGAGTGGGCCAAGAAGAACGTGGCGCGCTCCTACCAGCTGAAGGACGACGACCTGCAGAAAGTCAAGTAGGTGTTGGTTCCTCCTCCGGATGTGTCTAGCGTTTCAATTCTTTATTGTGTATTGATTTGTATGCGTGTGTGTGTGTGTGTGTGTGTGTGTGTGTCCACCACTGCAGGCTGGTGTCCCACTTCTACGGCCACGGCGACATGTGCGACATGACGGGGAAACCCAGACAGGTCGTGGTCAAGCTCAAGTGAGTTTTCTGCCCTACTGTATTTTATTTAATTAACGAATAGCTTACGTATAACTTATACTATCGCTCGAGAACAAACCATTGACTGTTTCCGTTCTTTCCTTCCCTGGTGTTAAATGGAGATAATGAGAATGACAGTTCTGTGGTGAATCCTAACGCGTCTGCTTGTTTGTGTCAGGTGCAAAGAGTCCGAGTCGCCCCATGCCGTCACAGTGTACATGCTGGAGCCGCAGACCTGCCAGTACATCCTGGGGGTGAGTAGAGTACAAATCCATCTACCTAAATATTGCAACAACAAAGAAAGTAGTGTATATATAGATAGATATAGATCTATATTAAATATATAATAATAATAGATAGGTATAGATATATATAATATTTTGGGACATGATGATGATGATATAGTTAAAGGTTTGTAGCATATAAATCCCCTATCGGGTCCTGCTCTCTCTCTCTCCGTGCTTCAGGTGGAGTCCCCGGTCATATGCAGGATCCTGGACACGGCCGATGAGCACGGACATCTGTCCATCTCCGCCTGAGAGCCAGACAGCTGCACCGGGGGGGGGGGGGGGGGGGAAGGGGAGAGGGGGTCCTTCCTTAACACTATCGGGTGGTGGAGAAGGAAAGGAGACCATTGGAATCTACACCCAGAACAGGGGCCCGGAACACAGCAACTCCCGAGAGACGGGGGCTGAAACCCTGCCTCGATGTGAAACCAGGCCAACAAAGACCCCCCTGCCCCCCCCCCCCCCCCCCCCCCTGGTTGGTGTCATGGGACTTGTTATTTTAAAGCCCAGTTCAGTGGCCAGAACAACAATGACTTTGGCCAAACCAGAACTCCCAGTTGGAGAAATATGAACAGTCTCCACAGCAATCGGACGTCACGCTGCTTCATATCTAGGCTTCCTGGGTGGAGCCAGAGAACTTCACAGACTGATGAGGATTATGCGTTATTATCTTCAGGAATTGCAATATCTTTTGCATTTTAGTTCTTGGTATGTGGGTATTTAGAGTTCATTACATGTTTGTCTGTGGCACTTTACAGTTGTAGATAAGATTTAAAAGGCCAATATCTGGATTTTCTCTAACTGTGAGAATGGGTGCTATGCCATTTTGCTGGGTGAGTGTGTGTAACTTATGAGCTAGCTTGTGCTTTGAGTGTTTGATTTAAATATCACTTATGACGGTCAATTATTTTTTCTTTTTTTTCTGCAAAAAAAAAAGTTCAGATCAACAAAAAATTATGGAAAATGTCCTACTTTTCAGAAATGAATGATATTAAAATGAAGAAAGTGAAACCTAATGTGCTAGTAGTACATTCCAGTTGGCAGTCAAATCGTAAATGAAAAATGTTCCTCTTAAATCCCAGATTGCAGTTATTTTACAATCTTTTACCAACTTTCTTTTAAAGTGACTTAACTGGAACCGGTATCATTAGTATCTTTTTTGTTTACATGAAAGAGCTGAGGGATCTATGTAGCATCCACATTCCCAATATTCCCTACATTCCCGATCATCACACCTAACTAGTTGGGTGTGATGATCATCAAGACCACCAGGGGGTACTAAGGCTTATCATTACCTGTGGCCCATTAGATGGCATGTCATAGATGCATACGGTCTTTGATTCATCAACATCAAATGCCCAAATAATTATCAAAAATAATTAAAAACAATACATCCCAGAATATTACAAGGATCTGTCATAATAAAGACGTCTCCTGTAAATTCAACTGAAGGCTCAGAGCCCTACTAGAGGTTGCCCCAGACGACTGACCATTTGCAACATTTATTGAGTGCGAAACGTATGAGCTTGACAACTACATTTTTAATGGGGATAAAATACAATGTACGGTATGAAAATATCAGGTAAATGACACTTTCGAGCAGACAGTCCACGCTCTGTTCAAATCTCATTTTTGGAGGATGAGAAGAGAAGAAACACTGTGCGTAACAAACAGATGTTTGGTAATGAGGAATTAGATAACAATGGATTTGTTATAAACATTTGTAACTTGGTAGCAGTAATAATACTGGTAATCATCAGCAACGACATTGGAGTTCACACAATGACATTCATCGATTACTGTTATCTAACTTTTTTTTCCCATTCAAATGAATTCACCATGTAATTATTCATCACGTCTGAAAAATGCCAATACTGACACAAAAAACTATAACCAGAAAGTGACTGGATGTGATGCTTCAAAAAAAGACCAGCATGTCCCAGTAATGCGTGTTCCGTAAAGGGCTGTTCATGGTTCCACGTTCACGCAACGCTAGGGGGTTACGGACCCCTTACATCCTTGCGGACCCTCCTTGCGTCCACCGCGAGGGCCTGACGTGCGCCTCCCAAAAATTGTAACCTTCGGTCGAGGCGAAGCAGCACAGCAAGGGCTGCGATCGGTCCGCTCACTAAAACCCGACGCAGGACCATAAAGGTTCACGACCACGTCGAAGCGTCTGCGTGGTCGTTGCGTTGCGTGGAACGTGGAACCATAATCAGCCCTTCAGCCTTGCTGCGTCTGTGGTCGTCTCAGACAGAGGGTATGGGGATCTGGTGCACAGAGGTGCTCTCAAAGTCCTGCAGTGCGTCCTGGGGCGTGTGGTAGTGCATGGCTACGTAGGACTTGGCGAAGGCAAAGCTCTGAGAGCTCACAGGCTGCAGGCTGTTGGGCGAGCTAGGCCCGGCCGACGGGCTGCTGTTGTAGATGCTGTAGTAGGGGTCGATGCGGGTGTTGATGGGCGTGGAGGTGCTGGGGGGCCGGAGCTTACGTCCCGCCGCGGGCCTGGGGCTGCCCGCGCAGTCCCTGGAGTTACTGGGCCCGCAGGCCTGGTCCACCAGCCGGCGCAGGGGCTTGGGCGAGAGCACGTAGGCCGAGTTGGTCTCGTGGTGCGACGACTTATTGCGGTTGACCTCCAGGCTGCCCTTGCCCATGGCGTGCAGCCGGGTCTTCTGCTTGCAGCACAGGAAGCCCAGCGCCGCCCACTGCAGGCAGCAGAGCAGGCGCCGCCGCAGCCCGGCGCTGTTCCGCGAGTACACGAACGGGTTGATGCCCGACTTGAGGAAGATGAGCACGAAGCTGCACAGTTCGAACTGGTAGTGGGCGAAGGTGCTCTCCGGCGAGAGCATGTCCTGCGCCAGGGACACCCCCATGGGCAGGCAGCACAGCAGCACGCAGAACACGATGACCACGCAGGTGATCACCGCCTTGGAGTCCTTGGCGGTGGCCAGGTTGACGGTGGACACCAGCTGGCAGCAGGTGGCGCCCTGGGCCGCGCCGGGCACCAGCGGCGGGCCCGTGCGGTTGGCGTACGAGTGCGTCTGCACGTGCTGCAGCTTGTTGTACGTCTGGTTGCGGTACAGCGACGGCGCGCACTGCATGCCCTCGAAGCCCGCCACCAGGAGGGTGGTGGGCGGGGCGGGGTGCTGCGGCTGCGGCTGCGGCGGCGGCGGCCGGGTGGCGTCCACCGTGATGATGGGGCACTTGCGCACCTGCGCGTTCTTCCGCAGCGTCTGGGCGATCATCAGGTAGGACACCGACACCACGGCCACGCAGAAGGCAAAGTCCGCCATGTAGGCGTACAGCACCACGCGCGCCCGCGAGCCCGACAGGCCGAAGTGGGGCAGGCAGGGCCCGTCCCGGCGCGGGTAGGCCCGCATGGTGAGCAGGGCGGCCATGGTGAAGCTGGAGGTCCACAGCAGGGCGGTGAGCGCCAGGGTGCAGGGGAAGGAGGCGGTGCGGTTGGGCTGCTGGCCCAGCACCATGCGCAGGCGGTGCAGGGCGATCACCGCCACCGTCTCCAGGGACATGATGATGAAGCCCGAGCTGGTGAGGTGGAAGGCGAAGCAGAAGCTCTTGGAGACGCCGTCGCCGCTGCCCGCGTCCAGGAACAGCACCAGGGCGAACATGGGGGCGGTCACGCAGCAGATGAACAGGTCGCAGAAGGACAGGTTCAGGATCATGAAGTCAAAGTTGGTGCGGAACTTGCGGAAGGCCGGGTCGAAGAAGGAGAGGAACACCACCAGGTTGCCGTAGGAGCCCAGGCAGAAGATGAGGATGAGGAGGAGCGAGCAGGAGGTCAGCGTGGCCGTGTGGACCACGGCCCATCCTGTGTGGGACTGGGGGTTCAGGGTGCCGTTGAAGCCCAGCTGCTGCAGTCCGTCCACCGGGTTCGATGGCTCGCCTGTGGCGTTCATTTTAGCAACAGCGGGTTGAAAAGGCTCACAGGCTCATTTTTCTTGAGCACGGGAAGAGTCACAAGAGGGGGACAGCGACCGCCGACTCCTCCATTGCTGCTGCCTAATTCGCAGAAGGCTAGAAAAAAAAAAAAAGATAAAAGACAAAGATTAGGTATTCTGTCGAGCAATAGCCACACCGCGACGTATACAATAGTAACGTTAGTGCAAAACACGGTGGCGCAACCAGTGTACTGTAGCCTCTGTCGATGGGGCTGTGACGTGATTTCACCAACATTGTACACACATATAGATACATTTATACCTGCCACCTTTCGAATAGTATGCAGATGCTCTGCTTGGTCAATGGATGTGCAGGAGCATGTTCAGGTTAACAGGATGGCTATTGTCCGCTCTAATTAAAAAACCTCCATCACTGAGGCGCTTCCGAATGGGCATATTAAAATATAACAGAACCTACCGCATTTAAATAACGTTGCGTATCCACCATCACCTTCCTCGATCAAATTAAAATCACATTTTGAGCTGGTCGACGGTGAATCTGCGTGCCTCGACATTAGAAAATACGGTATTTTCCGTGGGGCCACAAGAAAACAATGGCAATGAAGAAAAGAGCATCTAATGGAGCGTTTTGTTTTTTTTCCTTCACACGCTCTTCGCAGCGCAGAGCGCAGAGCTCAGAGGAGCGCAGTACGCGAGTGCTCCTGACGTCACGTCCTTTCTCCGGGGCCGCGGCCATCGGACGTACACGCGGGAGCGTGAAGTCACAGCCTACGCATCACAGCCATGCACTGCGTTCAAGAAGAGGCGCGCCTGGCCGTCCGTCAAGCGCACCTGACGTGCGACGTCATCAAAAGCCCTAATCACCAGAGCAGTTTTTCTTCATGAATTATAATTTTTATTTAAGTTTGATTCATGGGATTCAAGACTGAAATTGGCTGAAACCTTTTTTTTACGGTGAGATAAATGACAGAACCAGGCTGAACAGAAGTTGACTAAAGGTGGAATATTATTCTACCACCATGGTCAAGCGGACCCAAACGATTACAGAATCATGTTTTTCCTTTTTGTTTTGTTGGTCAATAACACATTTGCCTGCATAGTTGAAATATCCAACGCAACGACCGCATTGACCTTTAACGTGACATAGCGGTAGCATATTATTTCAATTTTAGTAGTAGTTTATTAGTACAAGTATACATTTAATACTTGCTGCATAGATGGCAACCATTATTGTAATCAAGATTAAAAAAATACAAAACTTCCAGGAATTAGTAAAACATTTTATTGCTTTTTTTATTAAATATGCAAACAGACATCTAAAAAAATTTAAATAAAAATAAACACTGCAGTTTTGGCACTACACTAAACATTAGTGAGGTACTAAAAAGCGTCAATTTGAGTGACTTCATCGGTCATGAAAAAAATAAAAGCGTACCAAAATAATGTTCATCTTACTAGGTTATAGAAAATAATGGATCAAATGGAAGTGGAGGGCTGATGATCAAGACGGGCTCACATCACAGTCACTTGGATTCGGTGTTGTTGTTGTGGTTGTTGTTCGGTGTGGATTGTGTTGAAAGAACAAAGCAAAAACTAAAAATAAAAAGGTCAACATTCTATCCATCATTTCATCGTAACCCTTCTGAAACAATAAATAAATAAATATCCTTATGCGAATGCTGGCTGAACATGCGTTGTATACATTTACGTGATGCATGTAATCATATGTCAATCAAACCGCCACACAAACATTGTGTTATGTGTGTGCGTGTGTCCATGTTGCAGTCTAGGTGCTATGGTCACTCGTAAGGACTTCCTTGGACTTGGAAGATGGTACGAGTTGTCCTGCGCGGGACAATGTGTTGGCTCAGTGGTGGTACGCTTTCACAAGATGTATCAAGACACACACAAAACAAACACACACACAGGCAAGCAGACACACACACACACACACACACACACACACACACACACACAGGCAAGCAGACACACACACACACACACACAGGCAAGCAGACACACACACACACACACACACACACACACACACACACACACACACACACACACACACACACACACACACACACACACACACACACACACACACACACACACACACACACACACACACACACACACAACCCCTCCCCCTCAATTAAAAAAAACACAATAAGCAAAAAGCCTGTACAATAACCTCACGCCCTGCAGGGCAGTCATCCCTGCTTAGATTCAACCTTAAATATTAAGTATAGTAGAAATGTAAATAAGAGCTAGATACATAAATACACACTTTCGTAAGCCAATCATGATTCTCCAAGGTAGAGCCTTCTGCGCTTTGGTCGGCCAGTGACCTTTCTCCTCCTCAGGTCTGAGGTCATCTTGGACCAATGAAAACTCATGAAATCTATAAAAAAGAAAAAAAAGAAAAAAAAAGAAGTGGCGGTTCCTCCTCCTTCATGGAGTTGACATCATTTCTGTGGAGGAAAAACAATCACAACCCATTCAGCAGGATGCTCAGGATGGTCCTGGTGCAGAGTGTGTGTGTGTGTGTGTGTGTGTGTGTGTGGAACAACGGACCGTGTGTCTAGGCGTAGTAGCAGGGTGACACCAGCAGGTCTGTCAGAACCACCAGCTGGTCGTCGGTGAACTGCTGCTTGTGTTCCTGCCAGTTGTCATGGTGCGTTCGGCGGAAGTTGGACAGAGTCTTCTTCACCGTCATCTGTGACGCCCAAAAGTGCCGCCATGTAAAAAAAAAAAGAAGAAAAAAGGAATTAAACTTTGCTAGTGCAGACACGTGTTCGTTCAAAACATGCGTGTTCACAGACACAGACACTCCATCCATTAGTTAGTTGCTAAAAACAGCTGGCCTCTTCTCGATAGGTGTGTGTGTGTGTGTGTGTGTGTGTGTGTGTGTGTGTGTGTGTGTGTGTGTGTGTGGCTGGTCGTACCTCGATGGGCTGGGTGTCGTTGAGGTGGGCGCTCAGGTCCATCAGCAGCTGGGGCATCCAGGTGGGCACGTCGTAGGGGCTGGACAGGATGCAGGCGCTCAGGCCCAGCACGCCCGCGTGCCGGCGCATCAGATCTGTCCCGGGACAGAGGGTACAGCCGCTCACAACCACAGAAGACCCGATCTATCCAACTATATCTATCTATATCTATACATCTCTATCTAACTATATCTATACATCTCTATCTAACTACATCTCTATCGATCTATCTATATCTATACATCTCTATCCATCTATCTATCAGTATGTGCATTTGCGTGTGTATTACAAAGTTCAATGCAAAGATAGTATGGTCCTCTTTTTAGTTAAAAAGTATACTGTTAATTTCCAACTGTATTTTTGCTTTCATACATATGTTCAGAAGTTATATATATATACATATATATATATATATTTAATCTTCAGCAGAGCAATAGCAATGGAACAATTTCCCTCATGATTATAAACATAAAAAACTAACTGAATCTGAAGTACATATTTAAATATTCAATATTTAAATACAATATTATGTTACAATAAACTTAAATATGAGGTTGCAAAACGCTTTTTTCCGAGTCATGGCACTACGCTCTACACGTTTCTTTAAGGAAGAGGTCTTGCCAGCAGAGGGGATGGTGTCCACGGCGGAGCCCAGGCTCCTCATCTTCTTCTTGGGCAGGCTGGTCTTGCAGAGGGCCTCAAAGTGGGCCTGCATGGCGGCGTCCATGGACAGGAAGTTGCACTGCAGGAAGCCGCTGAGTGTGGTGGCGGCCATTTCCCGTACCTGCCAAACAAAGCCTCTTGTGACGTGGATGACAACTATGCGTTTGTTGCCACATGTCAAGAGGGGATGGTCCTCATAGTCCTAGATCTGGTTTTCAAGGCAGAGGAGGTGAACCGGCCCCCTGGTGGTACAGCTAAAGTACCTTCCCTTACACACTCGAACGCACACGTCACTGATGATGCACGTCCACACGGTTACGGTCGGTCTTACTACTGCTGAGGGTGGGCCGCGATACACGAAATGGAGACTCGGACGCGCTTAGTGCTTCTAGGAGAAGGGGCTTATTTGTAGACTACTTTGGTCCGGGTCTGGAAGGGAGGAAATTCACTTGGCCAGACTTGTGCTTGGCGGCGTTAAGGCTAATCTGATCCACTCATCAAGTGAACTCCCGGAGGCAACGCAGGGTGCCATCCCGCGTGGTACGGTGGACGCATCGGGCTCCGTTTGGTCGGAGAGGGAGACCAAGAGTAGGAACAAAGCTACCTGCAAAACCAAGCACACTCCCCCTTCTTTACACACACACACACACACACACTTTCCTTCTCTCCCTCTAATCCTCCTTGAATCAGAACCCCGTCACCATAGCAACAGATTACTGCAGCCCGTGGTTTCCATGGCAACGGCCAGAGGGCTGGAGGAGTATGGTGGAAGGGGGGGGGGGGGGGGGGGAGGGAATGGAGAGCCAGAAGGAGCGGCGTGCTGAATCATTACAGTGGAGCTGAAAGACACGTCTGAGGAGTCTGCTCGGGCACACGAGCAGGCTCCTCAGTAATTATATAGTCGCCCCGCCGTAGCGTCCAGTGTCTTCCCTGTCTCTGATCCCCTACATGTGACAACCGTCGCCTCACCCCTTTGTCTTACACGGTGCAGCGTTTCCGGATTGATCTGATGATCAGCCACGGTCGGTAAGACCGCGGCGTATTAAAACGCTTTCTGTGTGCGCTTCCTGTTTGTTAATAGCCACAAAAAACGGCCGGGGGGGGGGGGGGGGGGGGGGGGGGGGGAGTGTGAGTGGGCGTTGTGCGTTTACCTCCAGCTGCTCGTCCTCCAGCAGACTGACGACCAGCGCCCGGACCTGGTCCACCGACCCCTGGTCGCTCATGAAGGTGAACAGGTTGTAGAAGACCATGATCTGCAGGTACGTGAGCACCGTGTAGCGGGCGTGCCAGGAGCTGCTGCCGGCGATCTGAAAACACGAGAGAGAGAGAGAGAGAGAGAGAGAGAGAGAGAGAGAGAGAGAGAGAGAGAGAGAGAGAGAGAGAGAGAGAGAGAGAGAGACCTGCGTCAGAGGTGGTGCTCGCTGTCGTTCCAATCGCAAGCAAGCAGGACAAGATGGACGGACCTTGTCCTGGATGACTAATAACTAACCCCCTCCAGCCCAAACCCTCATCAACTGTACACATAACTGTAGAGCGCGGCTGAAGCCTAATCAGAATTCATGAGCAGAATACACTTCATTAAAATGCCCATTTACCAGAACACAAAGCCGTGTGCTGTGTGGGTGTCATTCAAGTGGCCCGCTTGCTGACGCTGCTTTGTCGGCACGCACCACTATCATTCAGCATTACTTAATGCTCATAATGACACTATTAGCCGTGCAGCATGGCACGCACGCGCACACGCACACACACACACACACACACACACACACACACACACACACACACACACACACACACACACAGTTACCGTAACATTCACACTTCCAATACCAAAACCTTGATTATAAATCTGTGCATGAACATCTGAAAACACTACACTGAAGCCAATAGCTCATTGAACAACTTTCCAACAAGGAGCTGACCTAGTAATACCAACAATAATAATCAATTGAACAAGGATGGTCATGTTACGTATTTACATTGACTGGGAACACACTAGGGCTGTACGGTATGGACTAAAATTTATATCACGGTATGATTTGAGGCATAGACGGTACGGTATTATATCACGGTATGTTCATTTTATATTATAATTTTGATATAAATGCTTCTGAAGGGGTAAAATACTGGTTAGGCAGCTATTTTTGTATAGAATAAGTATTTTAAGAACATTTATTGAGCAAAACTGCAATAGAAAAAAATGCTGAAACTTTAATTTTTTTTTAAGTTACTTCCAGTATGGATAGTATGGATTTCTTTCTCCACTTGGTCGCGGACCTTGCCGTATAGTTTTGGCATCTCAAATTGGCTGAAGTGTGTGCGGGCAGGTAACGCGTACCTGGGTTAGAGTGTTTTCATCATCTCTTTAAAGCCCTTTCTAACGACATTTTGAAAGGGAACCATGTCCTTACAGAGGTAAACAGTGACGGCGTTTGTTATCTCGTTCCACCGCTGGCTTTTTAGTCGTAAGGACTGGCTTTGGAAAATGCCTGCAGAAGCGATGTCTGAGATGCAGAGACAGCTTCACGCTACCAGCGTCTGTCTCGTACGGTGAATGAGAGCTTGTGAAGGGACTAATGCGCAGGCTGCGCACCTGCGTGCTTGCGCAATAGCAGACTGCCTGAGAAGGCAGTATCGCTGTCAAAGTTAGTTTCGCATAACTTTACTTTTCACATGAAAAAATAAGTTACGTTACTGTATTTACGTTACTTAGCGCAAATTCACACCGGTGTACTTTCTATACCGTTTATACCGTACACCCCTAGAACACACATGTAACATACTGGCTCCATACACATTAAAAGGTCCCATGACATGGCACCAGGTGTGAGTGTGATTAGCCTGGATAGCTCAGTCTACCAGCCTACCCAGTGGACTGTAGCAAACGTTTCTCATCCATCCGTCACACATCTAGGTGGACACGCCCACCTATGATGTCATAAGAGACCGATTTTCAAAATGGCTCGTAGCGGCTAATCACACCACACCTGGTGGCATGTCATGGGACCTTTAAGACTTGCAGCGTGTCTGGAGGTTTGCAAAGGGGAGGAGGGTTTTGCAGTGTGCCAGTGGGGAACAAGGGGACCGGGGTAAGGAGAAGGGAGACGGTGGATGACTCACCCCCTGCAGAACCCGGAGCACCATGGGGATCTGCTCGGCGTAGAGCAGGCCCTGGGACATCAGGGACAGGCAGGTCTTGGCGTCTCTCTTCAGCTCGTCGTAGCTGTCGTCGTTCTCCACAGGGGCGATCTGGAGCACCGAGGGAGGGGATGGAGGGAGGGAGGGGTCAAAGGTGTTGTTTCACAAGAATTTTGAAAATGATTACCGGTACGGGTGTGTTTTTTTGTTGAGGTCCAGTCATGTCGTGACACATCAGACAGGAGCAAATAACTGGACAAGACAGTCAACATAGAAAAAGAGGAAGAACACTTTCAAAACTAGTCTGATGTTTGTTTGTTTGATGTAGCTTTAATGTGCTGTGAGGTCTCCTAGCGTCGTTTAGTCCCACAAGCTGCTCAATGCCCCTCTGAACCGGCACTGAAGTAACACCTGTTTACTGCCGCAGCCCTGCTGCCCTCATCATTGTGAGAGCAGAGCGAGTACAGTGGAACCTCGACCCCAGTTTGTTTACAACACCGCTTAAGAATGTGCTTCGTCTCGGCCTTTTGTGGTCAGAAATCAATGAAGGCCGCTTTAATGAGACTCTATAAATCTGGATTAAAGCCGGATTACAAGCTAGCATTTGAGAGCGATGCAGCTAAACCGCTACACTGACTTTAAATGGATTAAAAACCTGACGGGGGTGAGGGAGGGTGGGTGGGGCTAGTTACCTTGAAGAGCAAGGGGAGCAGCTGCAGCTGCTCCGGGACAGCGGTGGAGAAGGAGCGACCCGCGCTGGCAATCAGCCACTTGAGCACTGCGATACAAACAGGAAGAGACGGGCGTTGGGAACGAGCACAGGAACCAAAAGGGCCGCTCTGTGGGGGGGGGGGGGGGGGGGGGGTGCGGCACGGCATCGTCGCGGGACGGTTCCTCACCGGTCTTGAGCAGCTTGATGGCCTGCGTGCGCTCGTCCGGCTCGCCCACCTCGTTCTCCTCCACGACGTGGTTCTGGATCTCCTCGTCGCCCTCCGTCAGCGGCTTCAGGCGCGCCACCACCCGCTGGGTGAAGTCGGCGATGCGCGGCGAGCTGGTGGGCTGCGTGTAGGGCAGGTTGACGTCGATCATGAAGATGTACGTCAGCACGCTGGAGGAAGGCGGGGGGGGGGGGGGGGGGGGGGGGGATTGGAACATAAACACAGTATTATATACTTGGTATGTTTAGAGTGAATTATTTTCAAATTGGGAGAACGTCCTTAAATCAAATTTAGAATTTTTTTTATTAAAAAATATGTTTTTTTATTTACTTGATTTTTGCTTTTAATTTAATTAATTGCCATCCCGTTAACATCACGTGGATATTTTTTTATTGGTGTCGAACTTAGAAAACAACTGAAACACAAAAATAAAACCAAATGAAGGACAGAGTCCACCCGTACCTGCCGATGCGCTCGCGGACGTTCTTGTACACCTGGGTGAGCTTGGGCTCCAGGTACTGCAGCAGCCGGTGCAGCAGCTCGGGGACGCGCCACTCCTGCTGAGCCAGGCCTCCCTGCAGCACGTACAGGCGGCTGGGGGAGGGAGAGAGAGAGACAGGGAGACGCTCCATTACACCTGTACAAACACCCCCAATACCTACATGGCGCTGGAGGCGGCGGTGATGGGGGTGGTGCAAAACTACTCACCACGCGTCCACAAAGGATCCCCCCTCTCCGTTAACGGGGGACTCCATGAGCATTTCAAACAGCCAGTGGAGCTTGCGTGGATCTCTGCTCTCCTGTGGACGACACAGAGAACAGGATCAGGGTTGATGATGTTGGATAAGATTGACATGGTGGGGATGGTAGGCGGGGCTTACACATGCGGTGGCGATGCACGTTCCCCAGTCTGCGTAGGTCTCTATGGTGATGTTCGACAGGGCCGTGCGCAGCAGAGGACACAGAACCTCCCAGAGGCTCTCCACCTGTGGGGGAGAGCAGAGCGATGGCCGGGATTAGCTCAGGAGGTAGAGCGGGTTGGCTGGTAACCGCAAGGTTGGTGGTTCGATCCCCGGCTCCTCCTAGCTGAGTGTCGGGGTGTCCCTGAGCGAGACGCCTCACCCTACTTGCTCCTGACGAGCTGGCTGTTGCCCTTGCGTGGTTGACTCAGCCGTCGGTGTGTGAATGTGTGCATGAATGGGTGAATGTCAGTCAACACTGTAAAGCGCTTTGGATAAAAGCGCTATATAAATGAGGACCATTTAGTCAATGACCTGATTATACATCCATGACATTTCATAGTTGATACATTTTTTGATGTGCTTTACAGCTGTGCACCCGAAAACATTACATTACACAAACACAGGGGCTTGATTCCATGATGACATTTTAGGCAATCAATAGATGTACCTTGACGTAGCTCCAGTGCTTGCTGCCCCGGATGAGGCCGGAGATGATCTCTGCGACGCAGCGCTGCTTGCTCTCGTGGGAGTCGGCCACCAGGCGCTCCATGTGAGGCCGCAGCACGGGCATGAAGGCATCGCTGAAGTTCCTGAACAGGCCCTGAGGAAGGCAGCGGCAGGGGTCAGGACCTTGTAACGACCCAGGTTCGATTCCCACCATGTTATTCGATTCCGACCATGGTGCGCTTTATTCCTTGGACGATTACGATTTGCGATTCTTTTGAAAGAAATCAATGTCTATTTCTTGTTTCTTTCGGTGCAAGAACTTTAATGGACAGCCTATGTATAAAGCCTATGTAACTTTTCTTTCATGGAAAATTACACGACTTAAACAAATCTCAAAATAAAAATGTGCTCCAGGTTACAGGACACACATTTTGTACAAATAAAATCCAATAAAATAGAAATTGCATTACAGCCCACTCTGACATGTTTTATTTCCCAATATAAAACAGGTGCAACAGATCCATATCACACACCCAAATAAATGTAGTAATTTCAGGTTATTCCAGCCCAATGTAATAAAGATTTAGCCAGAGTGCCATCTTGTGGTGAAACTAATTACTTTCCCCTTGAAGAAGCAGAGCATGGGCTTCACTCTGCGTGTCTTTAATTAGTTCAAGGTCCACGCAAAAAGGAATAGTGCTGCCCAGTCCCCATGGCGTCTCACCTTAAAGAGGCAGAACCGGCGGGGGCTGAACTTGTCCTTGCCCTTGCGGTCCTCCAGAGAGAGGAACTCTATGAGCTGGTTGATGAACACCGGGTCCGAGAAGTGGTCGTAGATGATCTGCTCGCGCTGTCATGGGAGGGAACAGAAAGACGTCACTGGAGGTGGAAGTTAGGTTTACGTTGAAGCGATGGTAATGATGATCGCGGATGCATTTTTTCAGTTTGGGTCATCATTTAGCCCCCCAACCTTGTTCATCTCCTCTCTGGTCAGGTTCTGCTTAGGCTGTTCCTCCGGTGGAGCGTATGACATTAGTTTTCTATACAGCAATGGGTAAACAAAGATCATGTTAGAATGGCTGGCTGGCTGGCTGGCTGGCTCACACACACACACACACACACACACACACACACACACACACACACACACACACACACACACACACACACACACACACACACACACACACACACACACACACACACACACACACACACACACACACACACCTGGGCCAGCTGTAGTAGCCCCAGTGAGTCTTTTCCACGAACACACAGCTCTCCCAGTCCTGCTGGGTCTGTGGCAGGCTGTCGCTGTGATACTGGAGCCACTGGTTGTCTGGTCGGTCCCCAGCTGCCAGGCCGCTGGGCAGCTTCCCCCCACCTGGCGCAGGGAGGAGGGGACGTCAGACACGCACCAGAACTGACGTTGGTCATTAAGTGTAAGTGTAACTCCTGCTTACAGAGCTCCAGAGGGTTGACTGGCACTTTTTTATGTGGTCTCTTCAGTTGCTTCATGATCCCTGCGACGGCCGATATCGCCACCTAGTGGAGGCAACGGGAACAGCTCAATCAGAACGTCTACAGCAGTGATTTTCAAACTGTGGTCAGCGGACCACCAGTGGTCCACGACGGTACTGCAGGTGGTCAGTGGAAAAGCAAACTAAAATATAAAATACTATTTTTCATAAAAAATTTAAAATATGTACGTATGATATACAATTTAAATTAAATTTAAAGTATTGTGTGATTACTAAAATAGGCTAGTGCAAATATTAGAACGTTCCAGAATATTTGGTCTAGTGGCTAGGAGGCAACTTTGAAATTCAGTGCTCAGAACCAGTGAAGTAAACGTAACGTGCAGTAAACGTTCTTTTAACAAGCCTGTTGTACTGATGCTATGTTACTTTTAGTGCTAATATATGCCTATTAAGAGGTGCGGGTAATTCAGGTAGGACTGTGTGTAGACATATTTTATTATGTGTATTATAAGGTGGTCTGCGAAAATTCTTGATTATAAAAAGTGGTCCACACACACACTCAAAGTTTGAAAACCCCTGGTCTACAGAACTATAATGAAGGGGATCTCCAGTGTGTCTGAAGAATAATGTGGTCTGGGGTGGTAAACTAGGTAAATAGGTTTATAACTCACTATGCTACTTTTATATTCTGCTCGATTTTACTACTGGTAAGTATGTCACTATTAATTATTGTTTTACAATGTAATTGTTTTATAGGTAACAGTATATATATATATATATATATATATATATAAAAATAAATACAAAGCAGCTTAAATGAGTGGTTTGAACTTTTCAAACTGTTACTGTTGAATACGTAAGAGCTTGGTTAGAACTGCTACTCAATCTCGCTGTACTGGAATCCTATTTTGTCTCCTCGTGTGTGCACCATGCATCACCTTGCGGACCAGCAGGGAGTCGTGGTTGAGGCTCTTGACGAAGAACAGCACGGCGGGGGCCGGCAGCGGCAGGTCATCCCTCAGCAGCAGCGAGAGGAAGCCGATGGCGATGTGCTCAAACTTCCACGGCCTGGGGAGAGCCACAAGCGGTGTTAGCGCACGCACGGCTAAGACACATCCTGTCGTGTGGGTAGCATCGTACAGGAGCAGCATCCACTCACATGTCTCTGTTGCTGATGCCGTCCAGCAGATCAGCAACTACCTTTTCGTATTTCCTAGAAGAAGAAAAAGCTAGATGTTGCTAGATGTTTGTTTGGAGCCTACACGTCACGCAGACAGGGGTAGACATTGTACTCATAAGGGCATGGCTATGACCAAACCGTTACAATTAACCACTAGCCTGCTCCGTTTAAGCACAGATTAACTCCAGGGAACAGATACAAGACAGATGACTTCAAGGATGGATCCCGGAGGGGCAATGACTTAACGATGTCCTCACCCCTCTGAATCAGTGTTCTTGTTCTCCTGCGTCTTCCGTGCCACCGCCAACTCCGCCTCCGAGGGAACCGGCTGGGGAGGAACAGGCTTCCCGGCCACCATCAGCCTACTAGCCACCGCACAGCACGCCTCGGGAACCTACGGTGAGACAGCAAAAACACATTGAAAAAGGTTGAGCTCTCCCCGAGTTACATTACTGTTTATAAATATTTCCTGTTTACATTTCCTCCATGAGACATCTTGGTTTTAAAGACGGGGGGGGGGGGGGGGGGGGGGAGAGACTTGAGAATATGTCCACAATCGCAGGGGGCTGGATGGCACTGCGGCCTTGGAGGCTCTCTCGCTCTCTCTCACACGCACTTACCGAGAAGTCGATGCCGATGGTCTCGTACTGCCGGTGGATCTTGTCTGCGAGGTCGTCAAACAGGCGGACGATGGAGGGCTTCTCCAGGGACATGACCGAGCTGAGCCCCGAGTGCACGATGGCCGGCCACGTCAGGGTGATGCAGTCCCAGTCGTGCAGGTTGGCAAGGCACACGCCGCTGTGGTTCCCCAGGAGACAGTACAAGGCACCCTGCGGACAAGGAGGCACGCGGGCAGAGGTCAAGTGAACAGCGAACACATCTGTGACCTATCTGTAGGCATCCTTGGCAAAGGATTAATTCGCCTTCAGTCACTAACAAGATAGTTATTATTAGTGCAATTATGTCTAAGCCTCACAAGTCATTAAGAGAAGAAAGGGCCAGCAAGACAACTACTGACAGGGACGTAAAATGAGGCAAGAGCATTGGTTGATCAAAAAAGTCCCACCTCTCAATTGCAGCCCATGTAGTTTGAACATGGTCTGACCGAGGATTTGATTCATATTATTTTGAGATTCTCGCGTTCCTCCTCGGCGGTGGCCTGGCTGTTGCCAGACCAAGCTCAATCATAGATTGAGCTTGGCTGCTGTCATTTTCTTCAGCACAAGAGGCGTGATCAATGGGCCTAGTTCAACTGACTCGTACGCAATTGGCTGCTTGCCGTCCCTTCCCTGTCGTCATTGTGTTAAACCAGCCAATAGGGAGAAGCCAGCCTGCTGATTGGCTCCCGCAAAAGCGTATCGGAAGCAGAAATAAATGTATCGCTCCTCTCTCAGCCCCTTCTGCAGGGCGAATTCAAATGGCCGGTAGAAGGGGCGGGGGTACCCGGTCTACCTCGGCGGTACATACTTTGAATTGCTGCTGCGTGACGTCGCTGCGGTTGGGCTTGAGGAACTCCAGCACGTGGGGGATGAGGTCGCGGCAGCAGAAGTTGTAGGTTCCCAGAGCGGTGAAGAAAACCCCCTGGGCCCGGCTACGCACCTGGCAGGGGGAACGGCATACAGCCCGAGGAAGGTCAACACGTCAGTCGGAGCCGGCAGGGGGTTTGGCGCTGAGCGCTAACCTCCGTCGAGTAGCGAGAGTGTGTTTTCGAAAAACGCACAGCTGTGTTGACGCCTCACCTGGCTGTACGTGCTGGTGGAGAGCCTCAGCAGATCCTTCATGAGGTCCTGGTGAATGCTCCTGTACTGGCAGCCTTCCATCGTCAGCTTACGTAGCTACATAGTGACGGCCAAGAATGCAATGTTTACATATGGGCCGGGGGGGGGGGGGGGGGGGGGGCATGACTTATTTATGACGTTACCGTTGCCCCACAGGGAGCTTATATACCTCGTGTTGGAGCATGACTCGGTCTATGAGCAAGGCCCTGATGTGCTGCTTTCTGCCGTGAAGCTGTGAAGGAAAATAGTACATCATTAAAATGACATGCCTTGTTATTTTGCGGTTGCACGCAGACGTCCAGATGCCTCGAAGAAACCCGCTCACTCTGTTCTCCATCGATTTCTTCACAAGGTTGAACCTCTTCCAGCGGGAGTCAAACTCGTGCTTGTGGGAGCCTTTGAAGTGCAACAGGTCACTGATTATCTGTGCAAAGACGCAGATGCAAGAGAGGTCACCGCACGGCAGCATGGCAATCATTTCATGTTCATGGTCTCGGCCCCTTCTCTTTACAAAGGATGCTAACAGGCCGCTCTTCAATCCTGCCTTACCTTGATTATGGAGAACAGGGACTTGGTGTCGTCCTCAGAGTGCTCCAGAATGTAGTCTGAAACAAACAGCAGTGGAGCCTTAATTTATTTGGATGAGGTGGAGAGACGTGGATCAGGGTCTTTTCAAATGGGGAATTTGGCTTGATGACAAAACAAAACACATGCCGAGTTAAGCGGGTGAGTCAACTTACGCAGCAGCTGTCTCATCACGCTACAGATGGCGTCCCTGTAGTTTTCCCTGGACACATCTGCAGACAGGGAGCGATACTGTTAAGCCACAGGATGTGGAACACAACCTTGACTATTTTCGCCCTTGAGGCACTTACCGTACTCCCTTCCGATGTAGAGGTGAGTCTCCTCCAGATTCACCATACTTTGAACCCTAGGGAAGAGAAGAGGTGGAGCAAAATTATGTGTTACTTTTAAAAGTTGGACTGAGATGAGAAGATCCTTTGGTCGAGAAAAATTTAAGAGGGGAAGGGTCCCCTAATCTAGGAATATAAAACGTAAAAAAAGGGAATGAAGAGGAAGCTTATTTGTTTGAGCTGTTAAAATGAGTTATTGCACTAGACCACTTCAAATCGTTGGCCAGATAATCTCCCTCTTGCCTCTCCACACTAAACACTAATCATATCATAATTCGTGGCTGGCGCTTGACTCCTCTTCGGTGAATAGTGTTGTGTGTACACATGTGTATTGGAGCCACTCACAGTTCAGCGACGGGCTCTCCTTTCAGGGGAGGCATCAGACTCCCAGCTCCCAGGAGGCAGTGCTGAACGATGGCCAAACTCTGCAGGACATCGTCCCTGGAACCCACAAAGTTAACCACCCGTTAAAACTGCATACATCAGCAGGCGAAAAAAAAAGAAGAAAAAAATCTGAATTCATAACAACGATATTAACAAGGTCTTGATTCACTACCGGCTCATCTCCAGCTCCCCCTGCGAGAACCTCTGGAGGCGCTGCAGCTCCGGCTGGAGGATCAGGTCCAGGATGTAGAAGGCGAACGAGGTCTCCTCTACACAGGGTACGTGCCACTGGATGTCCAGGTTCCACAGGTCCCCGGGCCGACCCCAGTCCTGCACGACGAAGCAGAAGCACAAAGTGACACCGATCAGCGCTAGCCGGTCACACTGTGTGGTGGGACTCGATTGAGAGCTATGCCCTGTGAAGTGTCAAATTCAGTTTGGCCTTATTATTATGAGGTACAATACCCTGGAGACGATATAGCACCACTAGAGTCCAGTTGTATGACCAAGGTCACAGCAATTTGGAATGACCGATTCGCTTGGCAGACTGGCTTTCTATATGGAAGCGGTGGCCACTTGAATGGCTGATTAAACACAATACAGTGCAGGACTGCACTACGGCTGTGTATTCTGAGAACCAGCCAGAGAGACACCTCGTCTTGCCCACTGTGCAGGAAAGAGGTTAACCACCTTAGAAACCCACTACAACAGAAACGTTTTGGATTTCGACAGTAAAGACAAACATAAGCCATTTTTGTGTCTGAGTGGACACTTTTAGTATTTCGCGGTGGACTGCCTTTGTGTCACATGGAGTGTGGTTTGAATCATGCCTTACTTTCCTCACAGATCTGTTGGTATGTTGGGGAGCTTTGTATAATAGTCTGCCCTGTTTGGTATACACAAGAATGTGATACAATGCAATCCACTTGCATCACATAAATAACGGTTGCAAGCGCTCTGCAACAATTCTGCTTCTGAATTATATAATGTACAAAATTAGTTAGTAAACCAATATATATCTATACTACATCCCTTTCAAAACCAATACTAAAATACCACATTTAAGTTTCAAATGTTTACAGTTTAAGAGTAGTACAATTGAAAGACAAATCTTAAAAAAGGGCCACCAAGCCTGGAAAGAATCTAAAGAAGGTTCAAGAAGAGTATACTTTCCATCAAGTTTTCTTTTGCTTTGAATAACATGCAACCCCTTATCCTACTCTTTGTGGGTGTCTGTGTGCGTGTGTGTGCGTGTCTGTGCGTGTCTGTGTGCGTGTGTCACCTTGATGGGCAGACGGTCCCTGGAGCGCTGGTGGAAGCCGCCAGGCATGCTGCAGTACTCGGTGGGGTAGATGAGCGCGGTGGAGCGCAGGATGTGGTGCAGCATGTTGCAGGCCAGCGTGTAGCCCTGCTTGCATTTGAGACGCAGGGTCAGCTGCAGGATCTGCACCAGCTGTGTCCGGTAGGGCAGGACCTTGTCCCCGTCCACCCGGGTCACCTGGGGGGGAGAGATGGCCATCGTGAGCGTCCAGCAAACTCAGATATCTTTAAATCGTTTAAATGGTTATTGCTTGTTTCGTCTACATCTGAGTGCCGATATGGGTTACTGCTGTTGTGATTTATGTTTTCTTTCATGTGTTGTTTGGACAAGTGGAGGGGTGGGGGCTGCACAGGGCAAGCGTTCCACGGCAGTGCACTTGTCCTTGCATGTGCCAAATGAACTACGTTTCTCGGGCTCCGAAATACCTCGGAGAGCAGCTGGAGATTCCACAGCAGCTCTTTGTCCAGCTCCTCCTCATTCAACACCTCCTCATCTGTGGAAACGATTCAGTGTGCAGAGAATGACTAACGGGAAACGCGCTAGCTAGTGCTGCATTGGTCTAGTTTACTGCATGTTTTCAGATGTGTTTTAGTGCATGCGTTGGAAAAATACTGATCTAAGGGCGAAAGCCTTCTGCAATGCAAGGTTGGAAGCGAATCACAACATTGCTCTGGAACTGATGAGGCGTGACACTAATACCATTCACGTCTCTCGTGAATATGACTTGTCCACTTACTGACAGCTATCTGGTTTATGGCGTTGCAGCAGTGCGGCACGAATCGCTTGAGGGCCTCCACGGGGTTACACTGTAAACAAGAGGAGCAGAGGCATGAGAACCACAGCAACGCAAGGAGACACTGGTTGGTCGATTTAGAGAAGACGTCAACATGTGTGCGTGTTACCTTGGAGGCTGCCCGGCACATGTCCGCCACCATCCTCCCGGCCACGCGGGTCTCAAAGATGTTGGTGGTGGCAAAGTTGAAAACCTTTTTCAGCGCCACCTGAACAAATCACACCACGCATGTGTCAATATACTAGAATGTATCGATACACTAGACCAGTGTGTATTAGAGACAGAGAGCCAGACAGAGACAAAGACAGAGAGAGAGAGAGAGAGCGGAGGAAAGAGAGAGCGCAGGAAAGAGAGAGCGAGGGAGATGAAGAGGAGCGGGAGCACAAAAAGAGACAGAGATAGAGAGTGGTCTAAAAGGAGACTTGCCTTGAATATCTCCAAGGAGCACTGTGTGAGGATGGTGCTGAAGGTGGAGGAGAGGCCCAGCTCCACCAGACTCTCCAGGTGAGTCATCTTCTCCGTTTCCGTCTCTTCGCGGGTCTGCTCCAGAGTGCTGCTGTCTATCAGCGCAAAACACCTTGACACACACACACACACCAAAGTTACTTAATGCCCCAGCTCCTGATCATAAAAACATTGAAAGGGAACAATGGAAGGGCAGCAAGAAATTGATTTATATACCTATCCATGAACTGAAGGACAAAGTCTTCAAATTCGGCTGAAGCTGAGCACAGCTTTCTCTCCACCTGAAGCGCCAAACGAGATAACCGATGTAACAATGCAATCCAGCTCAGAGCCAAGACTACTGCCAGTCAACACAGACAACACCACGGATAAGAGTGACTCACCTCTGTCAGGTCTGTCCGCTCATGCAGGGCAGAGGAGCAGTCCACCAAAGGCACCAGCGTCACAAACGTAGCGATGAACTGGAAGGTTATCTGCAAGGGGGGCGGGGGGGGGGGTTGACGAGATTGACAGAGATCGGAGATTAAAGCTCAATGACACCATCATAACCGGTTGTCCTGGCTTCACTAAAACATCAGTTTCCTGTATCATTTCTCAAAATGACCTCCGTGTATGGATTCTACCGGAGCGCCGCCAGCAAGGGGAGGAAACGAGCAGGACACCCACCATGCACTTGCTGAAGTCGTTGGGGTCGACCCCAGGCAGGGCTCTGACAAGCAGGGGCAGCATGTGAGTGGGCCCCTCAGGGAAGCGCTGGCCCCCAGACACCAGGCTCCGGGCCACGCCGATCATGCAGCTGAGGGTGGCCGTCAGCTGGTGGGGCTCGGTCAGAGTCTCCATGGCCGGGTAGGTCCTGTCAATCAAAGACCACATTGATCATCATTAGTGATCGACCGATATATCAGCCGATATTTGCGCTTTTTACGTGTATCGGCATCTGACGTTTTTTTTCGCAGATTTTTAATATATATATACACACACTTTTTTCCCGCCATGATTTACAGACAGTTCAATAAATGTTCCTTTTTTTAAATTGAGACTTGTAACATTTGTTATCATCGTTGTCATTTTTATGATATAAATTGAGGGAGCAAAAGCAGTATCGGCTCCAAATATCGGCTCAAGAAAATCGGTATTGGTGTATCGGCCATCAGCTATGGCTGATGAAAAAAAAATCGGTATCGGTTTTGGCCCTAAAAATCAATATCGGTCGATCCCTAATCATCATCATCATCATCCTTCTTCTCAGGAGGAGGATAATAAGACGGACATTGTACCGTTATCCTGCGAGTTTCACTGGAGTAAAAATAAGTAAAAAAGTAAAAAAAATGTATTGAAAAAACACCATCGCAAATCTTAGAGGGAACAAAAGAATGACACTTCTAAAGATGTCCAATGGTGAAATGTTCTAATTTAAAATAAATAAGCAAA
This sequence comes from Micromesistius poutassou, assembly GCF_964030765.1. Classification (NCBI taxonomy): domain Eukaryota; kingdom Metazoa; phylum Chordata; class Actinopteri; order Gadiformes; family Gadidae; genus Micromesistius; species Micromesistius poutassou. The sequence continues at coordinate 1,221,182 of NC_140277.1, read as the reverse complement.
AAGGTGTGAATCATATAAATCTGATGGGTGACACCTGCATGTCAATCTCTAAATTGTGCAAACTGGGAGCAATGGAAAGTCGCATGTGATAATGGCCTTTGGGAAATGGAATTAATTATTAAAATCCAAAGGAATAAAGTCATGGTCACACCGTCCCTTTCTCAGAGCAAATTATCAGGTGGTTGTATAAATATCATTGCCTGGAAAACCAAAGTGAGACAACCATTCATGTCTTCAGTGTTTGTCGATTTCGGTTGTGGGGTAGTTCTTTCAATTGTCTTTTTCCCCCCCGACTGTATGCAACCAATGAGAGCTCATCAGATTTCACAGTTTTCCACACATGTAATCGAGACTAATGTAATCCTATTCCTCCTCTTGTAATCAAGAGGCACAAGAGTTCACCATTTCCAAAACAGGTGTGAGGCACCACTTCACAAACAAAGCGTCACCAGCCCAACTTGGTATTCAGAAATGTGAAAGGACAAAGGAATCAAAAGGACACCGTTGGGCGCTAAATAAAAACAACAACACCAAAACCAAGTCATACACACTCTCCATTCTTCCAACAGGCAAAGTGACAACACCCCAACTCACAATAAACACAAAGAAACGTTCAATGGAATGGAATGGAATCGTCCAAAGAAACACGTAAATAACCACCACAGTGTCTTGTGGCGCGCCCCCACCACCACCACCACCACCACCACCACCACCACCACTCACTTCTCCAGCACCGGGGGGATGACCAGCTCGGGCCTCATCAGGGCCAGGTTCTGCAGGGCCTGGGCTGCGTCCAGGCTGCCCGTCTTGCTGAACATGGCCAGCAGCACCGGCTGCATCATGCTCTGCACAAAGTCTGTGATGTTCTGCTCCGTGAGCTTGTGGCTCTCCGGCACGGGCGTGAGCCACGTGGGCTTGCGGTAGCGCTCGCGGTGCAGCCGGCGCACCACGCTGGCGGGCAGCCTCTGGAGGAGCTTCATCAGCTTCATCTGGAGGAGAGGGCCAGATATGAAAACGCATGTGAGATATGGGGAGGTGAGCGGCAGCCTGGCCTTCATTCGGGGAAGCACTTTGAGCTGTAAGGGAGGGAACCATCTGTAGGACGGACACACACACACACACACACACACACACAAGTGTTTCCCCTATATGCATTCAGCAGCGGCACACCGCCGCTGCTGGATTGTCAGCACCACTGCAAAAAAATAATAATAATAATTAATCAATTTTTTCTAAGCCTTTTTTTTAAGGCTTATGATAAATATCAAAGAAATAGCTGAAAATGAACATAAAAGATTAACTTAGTTTCTGCCAAGTTCAAGGCACATTTGCACAATGATCTGGTCTCAGCAGATACCTTGACTCTGTTGGTTGTTATGTCATATTTGGAAGCTCAATCTGTAAATTTTTCCCAAAAAAATCTCACCAGAAGTAACCATTTAAAGGGTTATTTTTCAAATTTTTCTTCCAGACCCCCAAAAAAACAACACTGGAACACTACACACACACACACACAGGTCTATCTTTCATCAAGGAAATGGGAGTAAAGGAAATTGAGACTTGTTTTTGGGGGATTGGGTTTTGATTGCATGGCATTTTTTCTTTTTGACGTGTAACCTACACTTTAGTCTGACATCTGACTCACATCTGTGGTCTTTGGGACCTGCTATCCATACAGGTGGATACATCTTGTTTTAAGCAGCATGAGTAATACGAGTCAGTCTCAACTGATTTGTGATTCCATTTCATTTGTTGGAGATTGATTGTCTTTTTGGGAAGCATGCTTACAATGAAGGAATAGCGGCATTCCTGTTTTTATTCTGGCATGAAAATCTATAAAGGGTGAGTAATTGATATACTATTGTTTAGTTTTTTGTGGGGGGGGATGGTGCATTCCTTCAATAAGAGATTATTAACACACAACAGATTGCAAAACACTGTTTACATAAAAGGAGAATGCTGCCGAGAGAAATATTATCGCTTAAGTTTCCCAGCAACAGTGCAGAGAGTAAACACTAAGCTTCCCCCTGGAAAAGATTACATGTCTGTCTCTGAACACTGGGACCGCTGCGAGGCCGGGAGGTGGTGCTGGTGTGGGTGGAGGGGGTGAGCAAGCCCCGAAAAAAGAAAGGCATGTAGCGTGATCCTAGTGACCTTTAACAGCACCGCCACGGCCTCCCTCATGTTCTCACCTATTAATCCACCCGGGGTTCTGGAAGCTACAGAATCTTTCTGGAAAACTCCTGATTTTTCCCATTGTTTCTCCCATTGTCAACAAACACATAAGAATAGGTGAAAAAAGCCTCACCAGCCAGCGGCCATGATTGGAGGGGTGGAAGAAGGAGGTGATGCTGTTGAAAAGGCCACTGAGCTGGGCCTGGGCTTGCTGGCTCGGTCCTCCCTGAATGTTATGAACAGCAGATGTTATGAACAGCAGATGTTATGAACATAGCACGATAAGCTTATAGGATAAGAAGAGGCCGTGATGGAAACCATAAACTGACCAGTAGGGAGGACACCCAGAGGACCACGTGGCTGATGTCATAGGCGTTGGCAGAGTACCGCGGGACCAGCATCTGACTGCTCCCCACTGGGAGATTCAGACTCCTCAGGATTCGGGTGAAAATCTATAATGGGAGACATCATTAAACAACACACGACGGGAGGGTGGTCTAAAGGAGGGTGTGTTATCGTACATCTTTGGGTTTCGGTGAAGTGCAATGAGGTAACACTCTGCAACACATACGTCAATTTATATTGACGTATAGTTCAGGTCTCAAAAAGTATGACTCGAGTTGCATGCACATGACGCAACGCATCTACCACCTGTGACCAATATCCATGTCAACAGAGACGGCAGATAGTTGGTTTCTCTGGCAGCAACGTTATAAACACCATTAGCACGTGATCAGCACGCGGTGCCACAAACACCAAATAAACAAGGTTGCGGATGACAAGAATCTGCCTGGAGGGGGAGTGAATGCGCCACTAACCTTTGGGATGTAAGGGTCCCAGTCGATGTAGCCGATGTTGTCGTTGGCCAGGCGGGCAAAGAGATTGACAAGATGCTGCAAAGCGAAGAAAGAGTAGAACACCGTGAACATTGACAGAGCATGGACTAGAGGTCTTCACGGGTACAAGAAGATCCAATATGATCATTTTCCGGGTGTTTACCGGGAAATTCGATTAGAGATCATTTGTTTTGATCCGATAATTTTGACCATAATAAAATGTGGACCCTACGGATCTGGGACCCTAGGGTAAGAGTAAACCTGTGGATACGTCTAGCCTGCACCACTCCATTCATTCACTTCTCTGAACTAGCAGGAGAATTCATGTACTCACCACCTCCCAGCTGGGGAGATTTTGCACAGAGGCCCACAAGCTGATCAGCTCATCGAACCACAACCTGTCAGAATAAGAATCTCTCAGTAAAAAGGCTCCACACTCATGTGCTAATTCCCCATATGCAGGCATTGTTGCTGAAGTGGGACTGCGTCTCCTTACTTGAAGCCCTTGTGGTGGAGTTCTGGGGGCAGGGTGGTCGGCAGGAAGAGGTCAAAGTAGCTGATGGCTCTCTGCATGGTGACGTCGAAGGGGCAGAGCAGCGGCCTCCACTCTTCAAGCATCTCCTGGGTGGCCGACTCTGGGAAATATCTAGAAAGGGAGACGTAGTAGCACATGAGCACTGGCTTCTTTCCCTTTTATTATGAAGTGGATAGTTCCGGTCATTTGACTCACACGCCACCTGCGAACGCATAACAACTGATTTCTAGTATTAATGCGCCACCAACATCCAAGTATGCTAGCCTGGGTTACTATTCCTTTGCGTCTTGCCTAACGACGCGGCCGAGCTGTTCTGAACCCCCTGTAAACCGCTGCCCCTCGTGGCTTATTGAGTCATTTCACATGACGTCAATGCAGGATCTCCATCTGATAAATCAAGTACAGAGACACACACCGTCTGTATATGGAGCCCTGTGTACTAACAGACACCATAGAGCTACGGCCATGACTGCCGCAATGTCCGGGGGGGCTATCAAGGGCAGTGGAAACAAAGGCCATATGTGTAAAGGGAAGCGTGTGAAGGTTAGACTGCATAAGTGTTTCCAGTATCGTTTCTTGAGTAATACTGCGGCACAAGAAAGCTTGTGGATTTTACGGGTTCATCATGTGCTCCTATAAAACCCGGGGCGCCGATTCAGCACACCGCATCTGTGGACGACTTGAGGGCCTTTTGTTGGCTGCTTCCAACCGAGCGCACGTCCTAGAGTCCCATCCACACGCACGGCGGCACTGCAGCCTACCGTACAATCACTCTCTCCTCTCATAGTGACAGGAAACTGTCACACGACCGAATTAGACGTGGTAATAGGATTATCAGCCTAAGTGCAGGCAGAGAGACACTGCCCAGGCACTGGAGATGTGCTTAGCCACAGATATGCACACACTACGTCGGCTGTCACAACACATGACCTGCTGATGGGGGCAAAGACACGTTTTGTGTGGCCGTGAACGTCCAGTGCGAGACCAGATATAAAGGCTGCATCACTGACCGCAGTGTATGAAGCGTTGTACAATACATGCAACACGCAAAAGGAGGAGTGTGTTATAAACTATAAACAACTATTGATTAGGCGATTAAACAACCTGAAATACAGTGACAGACAGGCACAGGGAGGTGAACCTATGACATTCCAATATTGTTTTTACAGTTATATTAAATCCTTGCAACTCACAGCAAAGTGAAGACATTGATAGTAAATATTTCACTTTTAGTCGTTATTTGAAGATAATAATCCACATTTGAAACAAACCACAGGTCACGGTTAATAAGAGGGCAAATATTATTGCATTCTACAGTGTATTGGCAAGGACAGAAGTGACGCAACAAGGGATCTTGTTTAATTAATGCTACAATGTAATTGGGCAACACCAAATAGTCATACTTAGCCGTGACGGCCCCCCCAGGGTATCATAAGCTTGACCGTACAGTTTGGTGTGTGTAGTCCATTGTAAACTATGACTTTGCATGACCAAAATCCTACAAGTCAATCACACCCAAATTTTGCCAAGAAATTGGCTGCACAGAACCACAACTGTATGACCATTCAGACAGAAATCAAACAATGAATATAAAACATATTGAGTACTAGTACAAGATGTACTCACGGTCTGCAGCTCTTGACTAGAGTTTTCAGAACATTTTCCACAGAGCTGGAAAGAAAAGAGAAAGAGAAACATGGTGAGATGTCAACACCCAAGTACCACTTTAAATCAACATGAACAGTTCTGGAGAAACAATGACCACACCAATGCAATTAGACTGAGTCTGACTGCATGCACACAGCAATTCCTTCCACAGCTGACCAGTGTACAGTGAAACACCGTAGAAAAAAACACGAACATAAGGGACAGGTGTGTAGTAAGTAAACAGTGAAACAATGAAGCTACAACACTAAGGATTTATGTAACAAAAAAAAAAAAAATTGGATTGCGGTCACAGATTGTTAACGCAACCATTTCCCCTAACTCATGGAGCAATAGCATGGATCTATGCTGTTTGTCGACCCTTGATTGACTTGGAATGTGTATCCGCTTAGGTTTATCTTCCAGAACTAATTAAGCTTTGATACGTTTGTGAACTCTTAAACTGTTTATCCTCAACCATTGGTCTTGCAAAGGTACAATTCTGGTAACATGACATGGCTGAAAGCTCTAGACACATTACCCTACATGACCCTCCCATATCTGCACACGCAGAAACTACAACAATGCCTGGCTCCGACCTCCCCACACCCAACCACAACAACAGTTTCACCTCAGCCATGCATTTCCAGAGAAGCTTCAATGAAAGGTAGTCAGATCAAGGGTGACCTACAATCTTCCCATACAAACATATCGCATATAGGTTTGGCTTGATGTTTTACTGTAATGTGGTCCATAAAACAAGCCTACCAGCCAGAATACAGCGTTAACCTCATGCGCTCAAGTTCAATCAGTGCTGAAATGTCTGAGCCATCCTAATGCACACGCACAGAGGCTAGAGCTACCAAGAGAGACGAACCTTATGCACTCTATGAACAACGGCAAACTCTCACTTTCACCTCGCTCGTTTCCTACGAGTTAAACAACTGTGTCAGGAAACTCACCATTATGCTTGGAGGTTTATTATTGGGCTCTAGTCTAAACTGTTAGAAGCAGGGTGTTCAGCAATCACTGTCATACAAGCAGGTGAGGCAAAACCTAGTTAACAGACGTGAAAGCATTGTGGGTGTGTGAGTGGTTTCCTGTGTAGTTCTGTACCTTTCACTAGCATTGTTATGATTCGCTTTGAACAGAAATGTATGTTCAAGACAAATAAAAGAAAAAAGAAATCCACAAATCTATCTGGAAAATCAACGTAAAAATGATATGGTTGAGATGGGGGCGGTGGGGTAGGAAGAAAGCATTTCAGTTAGCTGCAGTGCGACAGTCTCCAATATGAGTGGAATGTTAACATTGACATGGTATTGATTGTGCTCCCGTCACACTACAAAATTAAAAAACGGTGGGGCCTGGTGCATTTGGTGCTTGTTTCGTTCTTTATTTTTTCTCATGCATCATTAAAACAGGTGCCGTAAAAGGATGATTTCAAAAGTAACAAAAAATAACACAAAGAGAAGGATTGTCCTTACCACCTCTGAAACAATTTTATCATTATGAGTTTAGAGGATGAGCGAGGCCGTGGAGAACTGAATGTGAGAGGAGACAAAGGCATAAAGAACACATTCAGCACATTCAACATGCTAATCATTTGAAATAGATATAACATGTAGCAAAAGGCTAATCACCATCTTGTGCTTGTGTTAAAAGACATGTGTGGCGTCTACAGGCGTCGTGTGACTAAGGCCTGGCTATGAGTCATTGCAGCTTGTTATTCTGCACCGTAACATGCCCCTCAGGGCACGGCAATGACAAACTACCAATATTTCCATAGCACCATAGAAGAGCACCTCGCACTGCTGGCTGGGAAATGTAGTGAGGGAAGGTGGCCCACTCTGTCACCCATATTGTAACTACATTTGAGGATCACCCAGAGTGTGTTAGTGGGACAAGAGTTTTCTTCCATTGCAGTAAATGAAGAAAAAAAAATACATTGCATTCATGTGATAATTGGATATATATAATTAACTGAAAATGAAGGGAGCAGTAATAACTACCTTCCTTGAGGAGATATGTTAAGCCGCTGCTAATTTCAGTGCCATTAATCAAATTTGAGGGATTAATAAGGGCAATTTGAACAGGTGGGAAATGGTCTGCAATGCTGTGGTGAATAATGAAAGGAAAATCAGGTTATATAAACTCCTTTTCAAAGAGGACTATGGAGTTCCAGTCATTTCTCTTTGGTACAGTGTAGTTCCCGTGCTGAATAAGTACGGAGTCCCTAAAGGGACATGGACCAAAGAAATTATGAAATAAAAACATACTTCTGTTACCCAGAATTAGGTTTTTCTTTCCCCAGATAGCTTGACGCAATAAGTTTTGCAAGACTTTGCAATAAGCCATGCGAGATATCACAAGACTTGAGTAAAAAAAATAAAGAAAAAAAGTTAAATTAAATCTGCATGTGGATAGCCATCTAAAGCCGGAAGCGAAAGGCACAGTCAGCAGTCCAAGTCGCCATGGGTCAAGCGCTAACCGTTGGAATCTGACCGGATCCTTCTCTTTTCCCCCCACGATAACATCACTGCTGTTCAGTTTTAAGCTAACACCACGGGATCCACAGAGGACAGTCGCATTAGTTCCCGCCTCTTATGACCGCTTCATTACAGAGCATGAATACCCTATATCTTTCTTACTTTAACTTGATTTAACAAGATCAATAGACGATGGCTCGATCAGCAGTTGTATAAAAGGTAATATTTCTGCAAGTGGGGAAAAATCACTGGGACTAGGGAACACCATTTTAGTGTTACCAAACAGTTGACAGTCCACTCAAATAATTTCTGGATTGCTGGGAATAGCCCGTTAAATTGGTAACACACTTCACCAACAATACCAATATGAAAAAAAAGTTTGAACCCCCTCCCCAAAGACTGGGGCTTACTTCGGGAACCAGTTGAGGCCCAGGTGTTCTGTCTTGGAGTAGAGGATGCGCTCCTGCAGTTCGTACAGTGGCCTCCAGGGCAGCTCCAAGTCCTCCCTGGATAGTAGCTCTCTTTTTCTGTTGGAATGATCATTTAGTCAGTCAGAAAAATCTTCAGAAAGTCAAATCTGACAGGCAGGACAACTACCGTCAGTCTTGAGTGACAAAAGACCACCACAATTGTGCATGCAGTTTCTGGCCATAATAAGCATTACAAAGTGTATTGTTATGATTATTATTAGATTATCATTGTATGTAGATCCTATTCAAAAACTCCCACCAAAGTCTAAAATAGTATTGAACACAATTAAGACATTAAGACATATGCGTAACCATGCTAGGACAGTGATGGAACGCAAGTTTTGATGATGCCGTTGATTATTACTTGAGGAGGTTGATGAGGAGACGCGCGAGGCCTTGCATCATGCTGATCTCCAGCTTGGGGATGGTAACTAGCTCGTAGAGTAGCTTGATGAAGAGAACATGGTCCTCTTTGCTGAATTTCCGTCCATACAGACGCATGTACCTACACAGCAAGGTTCACAGATTTGAAGGATTAATGGCAGAGTTTATGAATACAATAAAACAGCATAAAAAGTTAACTCCTGGTCAACACCTGAGGAAAAACTGGAACAACATAGGAACATCGTTGTTTTTACATTCTTCAATGGGTAACATCACAGCAATATCATTGATTGTTTCATCCACTATATAAACTAGAATTCTCCTCACTCAATAGTGAGTGACCTTTCCACATGCTTTTGTTTACAATCCTGGGAAGGATCATGAACAGACCTCCCCTTTCGATTTCCATTTCAAGCAGACCATGACTCACTCTAAACTTTCTACAGTGAGCTTTGGCCAGCAAGAGGACTGGGAGGGATTCAGGACATGTCTGAACCTATGGCATTACAATTTTGTGTACAAAGCAACGACACGGTCATTCAACTTATGTCTTTCTGTGTACATTTGAAGCATTGTTATTATAAGCATTGAACATTTGAGATGTGAATAGGCAGTCGACATAAAACTTCTCAAATGCGCAATTTTTTAGAGAAGGTTTATTAAAAAAAACTTATTATACAGGGTATGGGAAACGACAGAAGCGAAAGCAACAGGGGATCCTGTTTACATAATGCTACATTGTGATTGGGCAATATCAAATAGCCATACATGGATGTTATATCCCCCCCCCCCCCAGGGTATCATAAGCTCGTCCGTACGGTTTAGTGTGTGTTAAGAGGTCATTGCGTACTATGACTTTGCATAACCAGAATCCTACAAGTCACTCACGTCAAAGTTAAACAAGTGGATGTGGATGCACTAAAAAAAGAAAAAACACGATAAATCAATCAGCCTAAACTACACACACATGTCTACATCATATCATCGTCTTTATCATTTCAGCGTTAGATCAAAGAGGTCTCAAGACACACTCGAGGTGAAACAACACTTACGTGGAGAGTCTCCTGGTCCAAAACAGGACCCCCGGCCATAGCTCCCTCAGCTGCACGGCTCGGGCCAGGTTCCCTTTGATCTTAGCCAGGATGTCATTGGACTCAGAGTCGAGTTGATCCGCATAGGGCAGGAGCTTGTTATACACGATGTCCTTCTGGGGAACGAATCCTAAAGTGTCCGACGCGACTTGTTTAATCATGTTACGACTCATAAAAACTTAAAGCTAACCCACTAGCGTTAGCTAAGTGTGTTGTCCCGTTTTTTTTTTTTTCTGGGCTACCGCTGCTGCACGGTGCTATGCTATGCTATGTGGCTAATGTAACTGGTAACTCAAGACTAGCTCCCGACTAGCCACGTTCAATTAAAAACTAAGCAACAACACGGGATAGCCTGGACAGGACACTAGCTCAAACCATAAGTTATCTCCAGACAGCTGGATTACACCGCCGGGCTGTTGTGATACCCATTCATGATAAGACGATACGCTAGAATGTGGAAGCTAGCAGTAAATAAGTCAACAATGAAACTGAAAAGGCGTTGGCACTGAAGATACACTCATATGCTGGCTCTTTGAACCCTGGCCCCGCTGTCTAACTGTTTGGCTAAAGGTAGCTCGCTAAAAAAAAAAACACACAGTCATCTGAACCCCGAGGACTGTCACTGCTGAGGGATTGTCCAACTACTGCTCAGCGCTTCCGACACCCAGCAGCACGTCTGCTGGTCACCAGGCTCGTCATATCCGCCAGCCGGGAAAACTACAACTCCCAGCCCTGCCCCCGACGCGTTTCGGGTGCGTCATATCCGCTATTTAATTTTTCAATTCAATTAAAGTCAAAAAAGCTTTATTAGCAGGAGAAATATGAATTTACATTGTCAAAGCATGTGGGCAATGAAATAAAAAGGTCAGGTAAAAGGGTCAGGTATATGGTATAATATAAGTGTAAAACGTTAAATACAAAATATCTATACATATAGTAGGCCTATACTATTAAATTACTATAAAAAAGTAAAATGTGTGATATTATAAAAATGACAGTATCTCGTAAACAGATTAATCTATTCTTTACACGGCTCAACAGTGACCGACCCTTTTCTGAACGATTCATTCACGCCACTGACGTTTCAGAAAATCTGTGTATATATAGAGAATTAAGGCTGGAACCAAGCGAACCCACTACAATATGACTATAAAATATTTGATCCAAGACTTTGTGCATCATTATCGTGATTATGGAACTACACGTCCACTGGTCTCAGATGATAGGTAGGTAGTTGGCACCATCTCGTGGTACAAAGCAGAATTACACTTCAAATACAGACAACGTTGTGATGTGGTATCTAGGCAACCTCTTGTATCATGTGCAGAGGGTACCTCCCACAACATTGGATATGCTTCTTTAACCCTAATAACTAGCGTCTTTGAAACGTAGTCAGTTAAATATGTCTCTGCGGGTCGGACACACCCCGTTATTATTGACCCTAAAAAAATTGATAGCAGAGAAATGTACTTTTACGTGCGACCAGTTGTCATCTCACCTGCAGATTGCGTGCTGCCCGACTCACTGTGTCACACCGCATCGATGCAAAGACCTGCTCTGTTACAACCTGAAAGACCTTAACCAGGAGGTCTGTCAAACCCACACAGTGCTGCTGTGAAGCAGCTTTAGTGTACACTTTGTTTTGTAATTCATCTATGCTAACGTGTGTGTGTGTGTGTGTGTGTGTGTGTGTGTGTGTGTGTGTGTGTGTGTGTGTGTGTGTGTGTGTGTGTGTGTGTGTGTGTGTGTGTGTGTGTGTGTGTGTGTGTGCAGCCCCTGACATTAACTGGTCACCATGGTGAGATCTCTGCGATGGTGTTCGGTAGACGTGACACGCACGTCCTACTGTGCTCTTCCTCTGCTGATTACATCATTGTGTGGAATATTGAGCTCTGTCAAAAGAGAGTGGACGATGGTAAGGAAGTTCGAAGTGAAATACATGTTGGGGATGACATTATTTAATTGGCCTACTTCTCTACTCTACTGCTAATAATACATAATAATGATGTTCATTTAGATATATCTTATATACAGCTTAATGCAAGTTAAAATATATTAAAGTATGTTGAACTTATTTGTATTGTTGTTAATTACCCTAGTGATGGAATAATTATCTTAAATTAACATTATAATTCTGATAAGTCATAATTCAGGCAAATTAGTATAGCCATTGCATATGCCAATGCTGGGCTGCTATGTTATGACAATTTATTTCATTTATTTATTAATGTTCTGATCCCATAGGCTTAATTGCAGCTGGAACAGTAATCGGTACCTTACTGGGTGATGTGGTCTATCTTGGATTCTCTCCATCTGGTAGGCGGGTTGCAGCATGCATTGGAAACAGAGTAAATATACTGAACTCACAGGTAGGCCTACTGTCATTATTTACACATATTTAATTCAACATTTAATTCCACATTATTTGAACTGCCCTGTATATGCACCCCAGTATAGCATATGCAGGGAACCTGGTTAGATTGGACCCAGAGTAGGCCGGCAATGAACCACTGTGATTGAGTCCATCTCCTGGGCCCTCCAGCAGGAGGAGGTGGTGTGTACCCTGTTGGGCCACCTGGGGTCCCTGACCGCAGCAGAGTTCTGTCCCTGGGACGAGGAGATCCTGGCCACCACCTCAGAGGACCGCACCTTTAAGGTCATTTTAAAACAAACATTAACAACATTAACAAAGATAAGTACAGACATTGAGTAGTATCACGCTATGTGAATGTTGATAATGGTGATGATGATGAACATAGTTATTCTCATTATGGTTATCATCATTATATAGGATATTATCCATCTTATGGTGGAAATGTACTGGATATAAGTATTGACCCTTATGGGTATATGTAGGCGTGTATGTATGTTTGTATTGTATATATGTAGGTATGCATGTATATGCAAACACACTGTATGTATGACATTTGTTTGTTACTCTTAAAAATGTGAGAAGCGGGGGCTTGATATAAGCTGAAGCCTCTGTCCCTACCCTTTGGTTACGACCAATAAATGCATTCATTCATTCATTCGTTCATTCATTCATAGCCAATAATTCACAGCCGATAACCGATGACATTACTTACAGAACACAATGTTGTCTTTTCATGTAGGTGTGGGATCTGAAAACAGAATCGGTTTGCTACCAGTCTTTTGTATTGTCAGGTAGGAGACCGACAATACATAGGCTAGTACCTGTGTTGCTTATTTAAATATTATTTTCTTTGTAAACCTTGAACCACTTTCAGGGTTTTTTGCAATGTTTATGCTAATTAGGTTAGTAGTTAAGCAAAACACCTAGAATGACAAGCCACGCCACTGTACTCTCCCATGACTAGGAGTAAACACCAGTTCAAATCTCAGCTGAACTGGTTATCACTATTTCATGTTTCATGTGTTATTTGTCCATGTTGACTGCCTAACTGTGCTGTCTCGATGTGTCCCAGCATCTCCTTTGCTCTGCTGTATTTTTGCGGAGAAGAGCAGGCAGTTTATCGCGGGCTCGTCAGATGGACAGGTAATTGTTATGACTTTTTATAATGTTTAAGAACTCAATTAGAAGTCGAACGCTAGACACTTGGTGTTACTAACCGTTTTTGTGTTTAGATATGGTGCTATTCATTCCCTAATGACCACAACTGCCACCTGGTGGCCAAAATGGACATCGACAAGATGTATAAAAGGTATCTCAGGCAGCAGGAGACCATAACCCAACAAAAAGGTAGTGTGACAAATCCCATAAGGTACAACCGAAACAAAATCATTTTCTACAGAGATGACATGACTGTTCAATATGTTTAGTTGTTAGATCTGACTACTATGATACTTTCCAACAGAAGCACAACCAAGCGACCAACAGACAGTGGAGACCACTAAAGCAGTCCTGAGCATGGCTGTATGCCTCCCGTTTTATGACTTTTGCGATCACACGGAAGGGCAAGTAAAAACAATCGTCATGGCGATGGGTTCTCTGTTAAGCCAAATATCTTCCTACAATATGATATGGATGTAGATTCAGTTTCTATCACTTCTTACATTGCTGTGTCGCTGTATACATCTTTACACGTTCATATGCATATCTATTCGATAATCACCATTCATAGTCATCTATCTTGTTTAAAGACGTTTTTCCTTTTTTTTTATTTTCCCCTCTCTTCGCCTCATTTCACATTTCTCTCCTCTTTCCCTTTCCCACGGTAGACTGATGCTTTGTCTATGTTCTGTTTTTCATAACCTTCCTAACCAGCCTATTTCCAATCTTTCTAAAAACAAACACAGTCCCCTTTCAACTGAAAACCATCTCTCTTTCTCCCTCTTTCTCTCTCCTACCCTCCCCCCCCCTCTCTCGTTCTCTCTCTAGCTCTCTCTCTCTATCTTTGTGTCTCGCACATTGTTGTGTGTCTCTCTCTCTCTCTTTCTCTCTGTCTCTCTGTCCCTGTCTCTCTTAATATCTCTCTCTGTTTCTCTCTGTCTCGCTCTGTCTCTGTCTCTGTGGGTGTGTGTGTGTGTGTGTGTGTGTGTGTGTGTGTGTGTGTGTGTGTGTGTGTGTCTCTCTCTCTCTCTGGTCCTCCTACAGGGAGCGCAGCATGCTATGGATTGGGAGCTCAGATGGCCTGTACCTGGTGGACCTTGACACCTCTGACCTCCTCACAGCTCTCTGTTTCAGAGGTATGCCTCCACTGCTGCTGCTGCTACTGACGCTGTTGATGTTTCAGCTGCTGAGATGGTAGTTTTGCGCAACCCACATTCCATCGCGCCTGATAATCGTCTGATATTATATCAGCTCCTCTCTTTCTGTTTTCTTTCCTGGAAGCGGCTGGGATTTTATTATCCATGGAGAATTTATCACTCTTTTCCTCTCTCTCTCTCTCTCTCTCTCTCTCTCGTGTCTCTGATGTGTCTCTGATGTGTTCCGTGTCGGGGAGTCATAGAGCACATTCAAATCGTTGTGTTGAGAAGTGTTATTACTTTTTATGATTTTTAAGCCTTTTTCCCCAAAATTGTATGTAGAATGTGGGATGGAATGGGAATATTGCCCAGCGGAAACATTCCAGTTGAGCCGCGCATCGGCAGACGGATGAGGTGTCCGTTTGAGGAGAAGGATGGCCCGGTGTCTGTCTGCTACCGTCTGGCCCCTCAGAGCTCTTGAGTCACATTAGGCCCTCGTGTTGTTTCCAGTGAAATGTCACGACATCCTCGAGGCGGTCTCCAGACGGCTCAAGTACTACCCCGAGAGAGGATCCTCTTGGAGACCGGAATATGATGATATAACAAAGTATCATAGGGGCTTTGGATTTTAAATCAACACATGGAGATTGATTTCGTGAAATGTATCATACTAGCTCCAATATTCAACAAAATTAATGTTACAAACTGACTACGAACCTCAGGGCAAAGCACAGGGGGGTGTAAATGTGTGTATTTCTTAATTTCTTTACTTACAGTTTTTTGTTGTGATGTGACGTGACATTCCATGGCCCATACCATATGTGAACTATATTATAGTTCATGTTCCATCCAATCCTTGTTCTCTATCCTCCTGTAGATGACCCAGAGCTGAGCATAGCGATGGCAGGCGCCTGGTCCATCTCTTCAGGGTGTGAGGGTCAGGTATGGCAACCCCCAACCACTACTCAATGGCATGCTGCATGCTTGGAGACACCGTACACCACACGTTAAACCACGAAAACCAGGGGGGCTTTCATCACACTATGTTTAACATTTAGGGGTTTCGCTGTCTCCATAAGTTCCTCTCACTTGAATCCGATTTTGAGGGGTTTAGCCTCAATGTTTGATTGATGTTACCATGGTAACCCAAAACTGCCAGTAACATTGAACTCGTGCAACAGCTTGAGCAACCCATAAAGGGCAATTTGAGTCTATATTTACATCTAATACAACGTTTTAAAGCAGATTTTTTTCAGAATGTGGACCAGGATCAAGCCACATCACTATGTATCCCACTACATCACTTTTCATTTCATCTCTTTGCTTTAAAGTACTTTTAGGGTCGGTTTTTCTTTTAACATCGCCCAACAACAGCCAAATGCTGGTTGGTTAACTTTTGGTTAGCTATGTTGGTAAACGTTTCAATAAACATTATAGCTGGTAGGATGAATGTCACATGTTTCACATTGTTTATCGGTGCTTAATGGGTCATTTTGACAATTAAGTCAATTTTGACAATTGCCTTAATTGAGAGTCAACTTCTCATCATACTTAAGAAAATTGCATTCTGCAGAGGGTTTCTTTGTCAGGACATTTTATGTGGCTGGTTCAACTTTACATCTGTTGCAATGTTTCTTTGAGAAAGAGGTTAATTAAAGACCCTGGCAGCATTTTTGATATTTCTAATACAATAAGCTATAACAAGAAACACCAGCACACACATTCCTTTTTTCCGCAGTTGGCACGCATGTTGTTGTAGAACATTAGACGACTTTAATTATACATCCTCCTAATTGTCGAATATTGAAGACCTGGCTTCCTGTAATTTTCGGCATCTTATAAGGCGCACAGGTACTATTATAACTTTTTATAACTGCAATTAGCTGTTTATAGTTTGACGAGGCTGTCACAATGTAAGGGTTTTATTAGGTCTGTCTGCGGTTTTCAAGGTGAAACTTTCCAACCATGTTGTGTTGCAAGTGTAAACAACGCACACTTGTCCTGCCCTTCATTTCTTACCCCAAAGTTACCTTTCTACAAGGGCTTGTCAGGGT
Source organism: Micromesistius poutassou (assembly GCF_964030765.1). NCBI lineage: Eukaryota > Metazoa > Chordata > Actinopteri > Gadiformes > Gadidae > Micromesistius > Micromesistius poutassou. The sequence goes on along the minus strand of NC_140277.1, from coordinate 1,204,836 downwards.
CCATCGTGGAAGCAACACTGTCTGTATTCGCTGTATTATTTAGCCTTGTGTTATTTTTGTTTTGCTGTTAGATACAAACTGCCATTTTTTGTTAAATTCTCTCTTTACCAGATGTTGTGTTTGGTGAGTTCCCTCTTTACGGCTACGGTGGCTCTGTTGGAGGTAAGGCCTGCCGACGCCGTACTGGGCCTGTGTCAGAGCCTGGAGAAGGCCTTGAGCAGCGGGGGTGAAGGCCTATCTGTGATTCAAAGGTAACCGTCAGCCCCCGCGAATATAAACCTCTCGGTTCTAATGATAGATGCCCTGGTTGCTTTATAGTGGAGGATGTCAATGTTTATTAATCCCAGATGGAAAACTCTGGTATCACAGGCAGGAGGTACAGGGCATACTGAGGACAAAGGACAAAAATAAATTGAAAAAACTGCAAAACATAAATACTGCAAATCTAATATAATCCTGAGTTTTTTCCACTGACATTCACATTCTTGAATCTCAATGGGTCAAACAGATGTTGATTGCTCAGTGGTGCGGTATAACGGTCAATATTTATTAATAAAGGCACTTTTTTATTGTGTATCAATAACATTTAAACATGCAAATAGAGTGTTTATTTTGTCTCCCGCATTTACCTTTATACAATCACCCTGATTTACCATTTCACAGTGGGGCGCAAATCGGACAATTCCTCCACCATGTAATTACACCATGACTGGCGTGATATAAAAGTGTAGAGTTTAAGCCAAATTCATTAAGGCGTGCAAAACCGAGCACGTTTGCTGTCTTTCCCCGTGGCTAGCACCCAACAGCCCACTGGGTTTACTGAAGTCCCCTGCATGCTCCCCCGCCCCCCCCCCCCCCCCACACACACACACACACACACACACACACACACACGCACACACACACACACACACAGACACACAGGGCTCAGACGTTTCCATATTAACGTGGCTTATTACAAACACACGCGCTGCTTAGCGCTCTCACGAGTCAGTGAGATAGTGCTGCTGTGTGAATGACATGGGACTAATAATCCAGAACTATGGAAAATGCAGCTGTCCTCTGTGTTTCCAGTCACCCTCTCTCCCCCCCCCCCTCTCTGTCAGCTCTCCCGCTCTGTCGGGATCGCCTCTGAATGCTGACTTGAAGAGGAAGGAGCCAAATCGTCCTGAAAGAAAAGGTCAGCATCCCAGTCCCCGTTTAAACTCTCCCCCACCCCCCCCCCCCCCCCCCACACACACACACACACACCCTCACATGCACATATACACACACGGACAAGCATCCCAGTGGCGTGTCCGTCTATAAAATACAAGTATACTGCTGCATTTTCATGAGGCTGGGCTTTTAAAAAGTATGACCCATTTTACCCCGTTTAGTTTGGCTGGCAGGGGGGCTCCGTTAAATCACATGTTTATAGAAGGCTTTAACAGAGGGCCCACGTGGAGCTCACAGAGAACCGCATTATTATCCGTAAATATATAGGACGGAAAAGATTGCTTCCTTCTCCTTGTGGGGGGGCCCGCTGATGTCTTTCACTGCATAGGATTCCATTTGCACGCTCCCCCCCCCCCCCCCCCCATCCTCCATTTTCTGCTTTGGAATTTGCCGCTTTTTTAAATGAAAGTTGCAGAATAGGGTTAAAACTGAAACACATTGGTAATTGGGGAGATAGTTCTTGGTCTACTTAATACTGACCTACTTTTTTTTTGTTAAGAACGTGTACCAGGCGAAGTTGCGGTTTGGCCAACTCTCGTTTGGCCTATTTTGTGTTTCATTACGTTCTGGCAAACAAAAAAACACGAAAAACACGACTTTGGTGGAGTTGGTGGCACAGCTTTTGCGTGGCAGACTGTTAGTGCTGAGGAAAGCGGTATTGCTGCCTCACTAGTGGGGGAGCGTCTGCAAGGCGTTAGGCAGTGCCAGGCGATGTGAGGGATCCCCAGGAGTGTCTGGAGAGACTGCTGGGTGACTGACCCAGGAACCACAGACATGAGCAGACTGTCCCTCGGTTCTCTAAAGTCAACGACTGCAGACCGTCTATGGCCTGACACACCCAGACCCAGATCCCAGGGGTTAAGGTATCCCGGTCGTGATGCAGTCCAACATAACTGAGTGAAGACCGGGTTTTTTGTTGTGAAAGAATCAGGGTGATGAATCATCGTGACAGACTACTATCAGTTTATTATCAATCATCTCATTCCAGGACTGCGTATTTATGCTTTTTTTTTAAGTTCAAAATGAAAAGAAAACAACATAAATGTTTGCAGTTAGTTACCACTGCCTTGAGTGAAATGTTTTCTCCCTACATTCAATAGTTTGATTCAGAGGATGTCAGGCCAAACTGCATATTAACACTATTTATGAGAGGAGAGTTGCTGAGTTTGTGTGTGTATGTGTGTGTGTGTGTGTGTGTGTGTGTGTGTGTGTGTGTGTGTGTGTGTGTGTGTGTGTGTGCAAAGATGAGTGTTTACGCATGTGTTTGCACATGCTTGAATTGGGAACATTCTGACGTCGTCAAGTTAGTCGTCATATTGATCTATAATAAAAAAACTTTATTGTGCTGCCTTCAAGGGTAATGTTTTCATAGCAAGGCTTTTACAGTGCCTGTTTCAGAGTTTTCCTGAAACAGTGTCGAAGCAGTTGGTTTACGTCTTTGACATGATCGTGATTTTACGCGAGGAACTGCAAAAAGTATCTGTTTCAGGGATTGCAGGACAAGAGGAGTGTGTGAATATAAAACTCCAACTGGGGCTCCAGTTTTGTCATCATACGTTAACCATGAATCACAAACTGTTGTAAAAACGTTGGAAGAACTCCACTGGTTTTTATCCAATTCTGGTTTAATACCTTTTTTTTGCAGTTAGCTAACATTATTTTGCTGTGAAGGTTTTAGCATAGCTGATTCCTTTCTGTCTTCAGGTGCCATCTTAAGTATAGCTAACTCTAAGCCATCATAATTAAATCCAAAAGCTCTCTGGAGATGCATTTTACAGCCTAGATGATATCTTATGACCATATTAAATATCTTCTGGGGCTCTGCATCTTGGGTAGTTTATAAAAATGTTTATGCGAGGTGATGATTTAGGAATTCACCCAGCAGGAGGTCTGAGTTTTGCCATCTTCAGTTTACTGAATGAGATCAGAGTGAGTGGTCTTCAACTAGGAACGATGGACCAGGAGTTTACCTCTCCATCCGAGAGGTTTAAGAAACTTGGTCCGAGCCCACAATCACAGCTACCATCGAATGCATACCTTGAGAGTCCAAAGTATTCAGCTGGTGGTGCACTTAACTTTGCAAGTAACTTTACCTTGCAATTACTTTGCAACTTCTCAAATCATTGTGCACACATGCAAAGTATTTTTCTGGTCCCCAAATCTGGTCACATGAATTGAGATGTTCCTGTTGTTATTTTTACCATGCTGTTCATTAAGTAGGGAGCCACTGTGAGAGTGACTGTCACACAGGCCCACTGGTCGCTGGCTTGAGTTACCGCTCAGGGATTATGTGACCTTTTCTCGCGTTGCCTGTGTTCAACAGAAAAATTGTTTTTGGAAAGCCACACGCATTTTAATGGCTGTGGAAAAAGTGAGCTCATTGTAGTAGAACAAAAAAATATATGACCCACGGACAGCAGCGAACGGAGGAGCAGCCG
>NC_140277.1:1151180-1196180 GCF_964030765.1 Micromesistius poutassou | reverse complement strand
CATACAGTTTTGTGCATTCATACTAAGAAACCTGTCAGGGAAGAAATGAGAGTAATGAACGGCCGCTATGCTTTACAATTTATCTTTTCGTGCTCATGTGTCATCTTAGATCACAGTGTTTCCTCCGCTCTTCGCCGAAACAATGTCTTCAGTCTCGCTCAAGAGCAACACTGTGAAGATTTCCCATCTTCTGAGGAAAACATTCTTCTTTATATTTTTTTATTTCCACATTGAAAGAAAGACTGAAATAACAAAGAATAAGCCAAAGAAAGCCTTTGAGTGTTTGTAAGATATATTTAAATTTAGAAAACCCCAAATGGGAACAAGGAAATATTAACCGTACTATTTGTGAATCCCAATAGGATATTTTATAGTCTGACCCATAGACTGCATAAATATGGTTTTGTGCTGTTGCATTGGATAAAATTGTGGAGTGACCAAGGTGCATTGTTTGAGGAGTCAAGCCATATCAGCAACCACAACAAGCCACGCCTTTTACGGGGATGCACCGCCAAAATAAAAGTCTTCCGTTGCATCAGGTGGAAAATGAATAAGCAATGCATTCCCCCAGAGAGTACACACAGCACATGCACAAATGTTGTAGACTGATTTAAGAGAATAAAGAGTTGAATTAAACCTTTTACAAATAAATTGTCATTCCATGATTCATTTCTAGGGTGGAATTGTTGATTAACCAAACTTTCTGTGTGCTTTAAGAGCGGGGCCGTGCTGTCCCATCCTATTAGCGCTGCACAGTTCTACTACCTGGACAAGTTCCTGCTGCTGGCCTGCGGGGACGCCCTGCACCTCTACCTCTACCACGTGGACAGCACCCACGACGACATCAAGAGGTAGGTACTGGTTCAACGGTCAACCAGAGGAGTTCAACCTCAAGGCTGGGGGCCCTGATGGGGGGGGGCCTCTTTATTCAGTTTGGTGTAGACAGCACCGCCAGGGACGGGGGGTGACTCACCACAGCCCACACGGCCCCGCTGCACTTCAACCTGTCAGTTCTACTCTGGTGAAGGAAACCTGACGCGCGCTCAGAGCTGCTCCTCTTCTGTCCTCGCCGAGCGGAAGCCCGCCGATGACAAACTAGATAGAAGTCACATAAAAAGATATAACAGTATTGGAAGAGTAAAGACAGAAATTGTGCGGTTGGCGGCGGTACTGGTGGTGGTTAGCATAACACCAGGACCTTCAGTCTGGAGGGGGGGGGGGCATTGTTTTTTTGGAAATGTGCAACCCGTGTTTGTGTGGGGTCTCCCGCCCACACACACCGACAGACGTGCACGGTGGAGGGTGAGACACCCCCCACCGCCTGGCGTCCTTGACCGGGGCAACAGAGAGAAGAGCTCAAACTGAATTATACAATAAACCATTGTTGTGTACACAAAAGATCTGTCTGGTTTATGCGGTGCGTGTCTGCTCTCCTCAGTTCAAATGCCTTCCACTAAATCGTCTATTCTTTCTGTTCTGTTGTATACATGTTTAGATACAAGCAGAAGAGCGTCATCAAGCTAGCCGCCCGCTTCAGAACGACCTCGGCCACCAACATCACCGCCCTGTCCGCAATCAACGACTTCTACTCCCGTATCCTTTGCTCCCTGTAATAACACCCCTGCTTTAATATGACGTGATAATTTGCTCTGTTTTCTCAGCATTCCTGAAACTCACTCTGAACTCGCAGCAGTGGAAAAGCCAGTCGACCGAGCATATACGAGAGGGAGAGAGGGAGAGCGAGAGAGAGTGACAGGGAGAGAGACAGGGACAGAGAGAGAGAAGGGGGAGAGAGAGAGAGAGACAGAGAGAGAGAGGGAGACAGAGACAGACAGAGCTACATCCCGCCGCACTTGAATGAGTTGGCGCCTCATCGCTCCACTACGCGGGTGACTGGCAGACTGCAAAGCAAAAGAGAGACAGCCTCTTGAATCAACATCAGGGACTTGAGCAGGCGTTCCTGTCAACAACAGCAACCGGGTCCATCCTCTGAATTGGCCTTCATACGGTACCATGCCTCAGAGGTGCCATGGCTGACTCACCTGTAAATCACAACAGCTCCCTTTTGACATTTGCAATGTCTCCACTTAGTCCTTCTTGTTAAAGGTTTACAATACAATTTATTTTCTAGTGAAATCCACCGAACCTTAAAGTCCAATAAGAGCTCTGTTTGGATAAGTAGGATCCTTTTATTACTGTGCACCACTGTGCAATGGCCAGAATGGAAAGTACATGCAAGTATCCCTTACTAACATACTGGAAATCCCACATAAACACACACAGTCACACAGTCACTTTGAACTTTCTGTTGCAGAACCTGCACACATTCCACCCTGCTCTGCTTCCCAGTTCAAATATGCAGTGCTGTGTGTTTTCCTATAAAATGTGTCTAATAATAATAATACATTTTTAACAGCTAAACCTCTTTGTCTTTGATCAGGGGGGTGAAATCCTTTGTGATGCTTGTAACGAGTACATGAACTCTGAAATACAGCATCTCTGCTACATTCCCCACATGAACTATTGCATATTTACTCAAATAATGATCCTACGTCTTTGGTGAAATCGAAAAAATATTTCACCGAAGATTATGTTTTGGATGTGAGACAGTTTTAAACGAGGCAACATCACTTAGCGCCTGTCCCAGATCTGGTGCTGCAGTCCGGAGCAGACCGATCCCTGCAGGTGATGGACATGAACCAGGGCAGGGTGGTGTCCGAGTGGCCCGATGCCCACAGCAGAGCCATCCACTGCATCGCACAGAACAAGGTCAGCTCGCCAAAGAACGCACACCTACTCAACCGTTAACTGCCTTTTATATACTGTGTATGTTAGATCGTCCAGATGAATGAAACAATAGCACAGCGATGCAGAACAGGAATCCCGGGTTCCAGCAGTCCTACTGTGCTGTAGCAGAACTACGGGGGGGGGGGGGGCACAGAGCCTGGACCGGGAACAAGAACCAGCCTAGTTTCCTTTTTCGTTACGGAGATGATCTATCAAAGACATCTCAATTGCGCATAGAGCTTTTTAATAGTTTTCTGCTGCTGTTTTTCGCCAATGACACACTTACAGATCATCGCCTCCCGCAACATGCTTGGTCGCAACAAATATAAATATAAAGTGAAAGAAGGTGAAACAGCCCGTTCCCCCAGATCTGAGCTGTGCTGTTCAGTGCATCACAGATCATTGTATGGCCAGTGCTTCTGAATAAACCACATTTTGTCAACTATATCTTATTACACACAGTATTATCTGGAAGGGGTGGTCAGGGATTCTCCCTAGTTGGTTCACCATGCAAGATTTTGGGTTTACTTAGTTTACACAATGTTGCTGTTTGAACGCCAACAATATTGTGTTTGTTTGTCTTTGTTGCATTGATTGACGTCAGTGGCCGTGTGGATTTCAGTCTGTGGCAGACAGACTGAGCCCCAGAGATGATCACACTTCTTTGAATACATTTGCTTCTGACAACGCCGTGCATTCATTTGACAAATGACACTCTATGCAAATCCTTATGTTTTTTTATATTGAGAAATGTCATGGCAACCTGGTTCCCCCCGTCGCTATGGGTGATGTCATCCTACTGGCAAACAGACAGCGCATAGGGCGAGGGAGCTATACCCTGTGGAGGAGGCTCAGGGTTGGCTTTACGTCAGGGTGTGAAAACCGTCTTCCATTCTACTCTCGCTGGGCCCTCTCTCTCTCTCTCTCTCTCTCACGTAGTGCGAGCCTTGCATAAGGAATCCATGTGAGTGTTACATAAGTCCCCCAAAATCTCCTCTGGCGGCTGTGAAAGTGTTGCTTTCTGCGGTTGCGAATGAACAAGGCCATGGTAACATTGAGCTAAGGGTTTCCATGACAGCAAAAAAAATAAAACAGGGGGCTCCATCGCTCCAAATGGTGTCGTCCCGCTAAAGTGTCTAGATGTGAATTCCTGGTCGCAGCGGGATTAGGGTTGACGTGAGGAGATGGTCAGGGGAGATTTCAGGTCGGCCTACTCCGAGTAATCACACATTCCTCATGGCGGGGTCTTTCACGGGGGGGTTTGAGTGGCCTTCGTTGCCGCTTCGGGTTTGTGTTGGGGTCTACACGTGGGCCCAATTAGCGTCTAACAACCGGACAGCGGTGGGACGTCACAGGCAGTGCAGCGGACCCCGCAGTATCCCGGGGAGCACTCCAGCACGGCACGATATGGAAATCTCATGTTTGCAGTAAATGCGTACATGGCCCGTACGGAGGAAAAGTGATGTCTGTTATTTATTTCTCCGCTTGGCTGTCAGACGGATTTCACATGGCGGCTGCGGTGTTGATCACGGCAAGGACACGGCCGTCGGTCCAAGTTGCTGTCGAAGCCCTCTCCGACTTAGTCAAACAAAGGAGAGCAGCACATCCATACTACTTTATTTAACTTTTAAAAGTGCTTTTTTAACGAAGGGCAAAACCTTCACCGTCACCACCATCACGGCATCGCTCACTTCGAAGTGGGTTTTCTCGCTCTCCTTGAATGGATTCTGACAATCCACAGGATGACTGAGTTGTGGGAAAATAGTTTTAATTCTTCAGCCTGCTCGGCTTGGCGAAATCTTTGGAATAAAATAATACAGCCGCAGAAACGTTCCGACTCAACCTGACAAAGTGCGGGTTGAACCGCTGCAGAGCATAACGTCTGAAGATGCACCTTCTGCGGGTTGCTAGTTTGAACCCCACGACCCCCCCCGCCCCCCCTCCCCCCTCCCCCCAGTGTGGCCGTCGCCAGCTCTCCCATCTCGCTCACGCAGCGGAGTGTGCGCAACAACGTCATTGGCCAACATGCCGGGATTACGCTAGACACACAGCACCTGGTGTCCGGGATTAAACGCCTTAGCCACTGTGCAGTGGAGCGGCCGGGATTCTCTCCGGAGCTCTGCGTTCCCCTGGGGGGACTGCTCCCTGGCTCTGCCAGCTATTGAGCTGCTGACCCCCTCTCCCCCCCCCCCCCCCCCCCCCAGGGGGGTGTTGACTCAGCTTGGCTCGGTGCGTCGGTGAAGGGGGTCCTCGTCCACCGCCCGGATAGCCCCCCCCACCCCCCCCCAATACACAGCGTGTAAATCGGCGTGTAACCCCCTCCTCGCCTAACCCCACCCCCTACTTTGGGGCATGGGGTAGGTGGAGGAAGAGGTGGGGGGGAGTGAGGGTAGTTCGTAGACTGGGTACCCCCAGCCCATTCTGCCGGCGATTTGAATTCGCCCTGCAGCAGGGTCTGGAGAGGAGCAATACATTTCTTTCTGCTTCCGATACGCTTTTTGCGCAAATTGCGCAAATTGCGCAAATTGTGTAGAGTCAGTTGAACTCTGCCCGTTTGCGGCCAGAACTCCAGCAGCCTCCTCAGACCGACGCGCAATCTCAATTGAGCTTGGTCTGGCACTAGCCAGGCTAGGTAGTTCGGCTTTCAGCTTGACAATAGTGCAAAAAACATCAGTCTCCAAAGCCGTCCCCTCCCGCCACCCGCATCCTGTATTTAAAGGGGGGGGGGGGGGGGGAAAGAAACAGGGAGAGCTACTGTATGTGAAGGCCGTTCCCCCACCCTCCCACCATCACCACCGCCATCACCACCACAACTCACGCGTTTGTCTCGTCTTCTCCGCGGAGGGATCACCTGGAAATCGTCAGAGCGGGGGCAAATTCTTGGGAAAAAAAAGAAAAAGTGTCTCACTGGAAATTCACTCGCAGACTTTTTCTTCTTTCCACTCTTTGTGGAAACCGAAACAAACCCCCACCGCCATCCTCACACTCTCCGACCCCAAACCACAACCTCACCTGGCGCTTCGGTGTCATAGCCTATAGTCGCGGTCCTTGAAGCTGACGCCCGTTCAGCTTTAGGTTCCCAGTTGAGCGGTGGGAGACACGCTGGTTCTCCGGCAGTGTGTTCGTCTTCATGCCACCAGACACATCCTGCTCCCGATCCTCTTACCGCTGCGCCTCCCGGTCCTCCCGCGCAATTACCCCGCTAACACAAAATGACTTCACCAAGGCTGTTTGCTGATTATGATATCAAGTAACAAGCGCAGTGTGCTGTTTTCCCTCCCTGAGAAGGGGCAATTTTCCTGCTGCTCTGCTTTGAGGAGGCGCAGAGGAGTGTTTTGTTTACGGGTGTCTCGTGTCTCGTCCTCGCAGGGCTCGGCGTTCGCTGCGCAGTCACCTGACTCCCACAACCTCTTCCTCACCAGCGCCGTCGCTGACGGCATCAGGCTCTGGGATCTCCGCAGACGCAGGTCAGTGTGCGGAGGCAGAGGACAATCCACACTGACGGCTGACATTAATATCAACCCGTAGAGTCACTTTAGGACTTTGTTGTTATTCAACAACAACAACGCAGATTGCGATTGGGATCGACATATTTACTTCAAAAGGGAACAAAAGCTAATAATACATGAAAGAAAATACAATATGTTTTTCTTTTTAGCACTTTATTGTATATGTGGTACTGTTGACCCTTTGCCAACCACATTCAAATTATGCATAAATAAAAATATATGCTTTTGACTACAAAAATCCTCAACCAAGAGTAATGTTTTATTAATTTATTTTCCCCTCCAATTATTCCTATATGTTCATCATGAGGTTCACATTCCAGAGGACAGGGGGGTGGGGGGGGTCCTTCTGAACATCTGTGCAGAGAATGTTATTTTTACCACTGGTGAGCAGGTATCCATACAGGCCGGATGATTCAAACAGGGCCTTAAAGAATTCTAAATGTTCTTTTTGGCCCAGTAAAAAAGACATTATTAAGTCCCTCATTCTTTCATGTCTGAGGCTGGTTCACCGTTCACCTCTTCACTCCAGCGGCTGTCAAAACCCTATTTCACTCTGATAAATATTTGTGCCTGGTTTCCAGGTCGACTCCTGGCCCGGAGAGCTGTCGTCTCTGAGACTCTCCGTCCAGACGCAACTCATAAGGAAGGGAAAGGGGGGAACTCTCCTCGGTTTCAAACCAACTTTATCTTTCTCCCCTTCAACGTTCTCGTCTTCACCGTGTCTTTATCAAACCGCTAACCAAAGCACAACAGCCCTTTTTCCACGAGTCGTGTGGTCAAATGGGGACGGCCGAGAGAGCCTTAAGACTTGGTCTGTTTGTTTTTTTCTTTCCTTCACTCCCTATGGAATCAGAAGCTTGGTCAAAAGGTCCTGCCTGGCATAAGTTCTGCCCGGAAACGGCTGATTAAAAGCTCAGGGGTTTACCATTGGCTGATGGTATCTGCTATTGGAATGTTTGTTTATGGTCTTTGGCTGGTCACTTCAACAACTAAGTTTTCCTACGGTGCTGGCAAACAAATTTGAGTCTGTTTAAACATGTTTAAACTGAACATTTTCCTACTGCTCTATATATCTGGGTGTTCCATTAAGCTGCACTCATTAAATCATGTATGTTTTAAAGTATAATAGCCAAAGTAAGAAAGCTACCATGTGATAGCCAAAGCTACTGGAGCTTGTGGTTTGTAGCATTCATGAGATGCCGGTGAAGGGGGCCGGGGTTTATTGGGGCTGTATCTCTCCATCATATCATACTGTCTGCTGAATATTCAGGAGAACAAGGCCATGATGGTGAGGTAGAGTAGATGCGTTCTCAACAAGAGAACCACTAGACTTACCACCATCTAGTCTTATTTTATTTCACTTCATGCATGATACATTGTGTATAACAGAATGTACTTCTACTACAACCACTTATGAATAATGATGAGAACGAGACCACCCCTTTTCTTTTCTTCTAGTGTCTCTACTTTACTTTGGCATTCATTGTATTATCTTAACTTGAAAACAAGAATCATAATTTCTGCTCCCCAACATTTCTAGAAAGGCTATCATGACTTTTTAATTCAAGGTCGGCATTTCAAATAAATATCAACTGCAGTTGGCCACACGCAGTCACAAATCCTGAGCTGTCAGTTAGGCTCCTCAGAAAGTCCAATGCCTCAGGCTAAGTTTATTATGGCAACAGACAAAAACAACCCGTTGAGAAGAGTAAGAAGCCGTTCAGGAGACCAAGAACTAGAAAACCATCTGAGAAGTTGCTTCGCTGAAGTTAACTTGAGGTGGTGTGTTGTGAAAGACCTAGTCATTGCAATATCCGATCGTTTTCTTTCAGCTGTGTGTGGTCATTCTGACTGTTCTGGATTTAGTGTTTGTTTGTTCAGTTGGTGATTTTGAAAATGAAGATATGCATTGTGTAACAATACAACAATGTGCAAACAGATAAATTGTTATTTTTAGTTATTCATCTTTTCATTTTGAAAAGCAATACTTTGACGTTTAAGTATAAATTTGCAACTTTTTGACCACATCTCTGTCCAACTTAACTCAACAATCATTTTGTTGTTGTTGTACACCGTCCCCCTCTGACAACAGTAACTAAAGTTTACAGGGATGATGAAATCTCATTCATCGTGTTGCATGTCTTAGGCCAATGACGTACGTCGGGTAGCAGTGGGTACACAAAACAGGCCAAGAGAGAGGTCAACGTGTTACTTGTTTCTGCATCAACTATTGCATTAGCTTCCAGGAAATGGGAGGGTATTCAAATGTCGTTTTGTTCATCCCTGGTCTTAGCTAGTAGTAATTGTGTTATTGTAATGAAGTGCAGACGGACCTGGATTGAAGGGAAAAAAAATGGTTGCCTTTAACCAAGTCTAACTCCTAAGAGCCTCCAAATGGGCCTGGCAGGCAGAGTGGAACCTTTCGACAAACAGAGAGCCTCTACCAATACAAATACCCAGAGAAGTCTCCCATTATCGCCTACAAAATGAGCATGCTCACTTAGCTGGACCAGTCTCGGTTTAAACTTTCGAACAAAGGGTAACACATTGTTTTTCTTATTGAAAACAGCAGAAGGGTAGGTTGCTTTCCTGCTCCACAAACAATGAGATGAAAAGAGTTCTGTTAAATCGGCTGGATCTCCCAGTCCACTTGGGAGAAGGAGTTTCATGAGCCCCGTTCACCACAGGTTTGACCCGTTGTGTGTTTTCTATTTCCTCCGACAAGCTGTGCGCCTGCAGATCTCATTGTGTGTGGGGATGTCACCCCCCATTCATTGCCCTGTTATGTGTCAGGCCTCTGAAAACAAGACGTCCTGTGTCAATGTATTTATCCACGTGAAGCCCTGTGGTGACTCGACGGTGTCTCTTGAGGCAGGGTACAATAACATATCGCCAGTGGCTCCAGTGAAAGTCTGTGATAGCAGACTTGGCTTCCTACGTTGCACAACATCATTCATCTCGGTCTGAACGGGGGGCAAAGTGGAGGAGAGGCCGCCGTTGTTAGTAAAAACATTGTTTGTTTCTCCAATGGTACTGGTCCTCGCTTAGTTCTAATTTAAACTTCAGGGTGTTAATGTAAATGAAGTAGAAAAATACAACTCAAACTGCAAACAGTTGATTGTTTTAGCCCTGACTGTAGGACACGGCTCGTGAAAAGCCTTCATGGCCCCCGATAAGCGAAAAGGCTCCTGCTTAAGTGGACGGGGCCCCACGCTGCAGTCTGGGTTACTCATCAGACAAATGCCAGATAGAAGTCATTACTCTTTCACCGAGCCCTGGAGATGTTAGTAGGCCCTAGTCTCTCTCTCTCTCTCTCTTCTCGCTCTCTTGCGCTTTCTCTCTCACTCTCTCGCTCTCTCTCTCTCTCTCTCTCTTCTCGCTCTCTCTCGCTTTCTCTCTCACTCTCTCTCTCGCTCGCTCTCTCTTTCTCTCTAGGCCCTAGTCTCTCCCTCTCTCTCTCTCTGTTTCTCTCTCACTCTCACTCTCTCATGTCCATAGACAGCGACAGAAGCCACACTTTAACCAAGGAGAGAGAAGATCTGTCATGTCCTGCTAACTTTGGGTTGGTAGGTTGTGTTTGTAATGGTTAGCTGGATGGTCTGTGGAAATCAATCAGCTGGCCTTCCATGACATACAGTGCAGGCGTTAACAACATGAGCACGGCTCAAACAATCCAATTTTGCCTCTGTATTTTTCAAGTTACCGAGTTACGCCTTTCTCTGCTGGAGGTCCAACTCCCTCTTTGTTATAAGTACTCTACTAACATCTCATGACTTTTGCTTGTTATTTGACTACTACAATAACATTTTGACAGAGACGGTTCCTTCTAAATCACTCCTTGCCGTTAGCTTTTCATTTCTTTTGGTGGTGAGGTTTTTCTTTTTCTTCTGTAAATCACCTGGGGGTGACCTACTTTCGGGGTTCCGGCTGAAATGAGACTAGCACATGAGGCTTGGAGACATATATAGAGTTCCCTCTCTATTTCTCTCTCTCTCTCTCTCTCTCTCTCTCTCTCTCTCTCTCTCTCTCTCTCTCTCTCTCTCTCTCTCTCCCCCTCTCCCTCTCCCCTGGTGTCATGAGAGCCAGCAGACCAGCGTCCCCGTGGGCAATAGTAGGGTAGCTATTTCATGCCACTGGAGGAATGAGAACGGAAGCTGGTCACAGCAGGGGGGGAGAGAGGGGAAAGAACAGGGCAGGGGGGGAGAGAGGGGAGAGTGGAGGGAGCTTGCCTACTCTCGCTCCACCGTTTCCTGTGCTGGGCTTCCTGCCCCCCAGTAGCCCGGGGAGTGTGTACCCTTCTGAATTGGGGGAAGACCATAGCTGGCATTCCAATGGCGCCTGTGCAGGAGCTCCTCTGTGGGCTCCATGACGGGCCCTTCGTATGGGTGGCTGGGGCTCTGGGAGGAGGGCATCCACTCGCTGGGTTTCCCTACACCACCAACACCAGCTCCGGCACCACCACCACCAACAACTGCTTGTGTGATATGATTGATATGATATGATTGTGAGATATTAAAATATAATTATTTACATTCTTGACTGAGGTTATCTGATGGAAAACGTGAGACACCTTTCCACATATTTCACGCATTGTTCATGATACGCATCTTTGGTGATGCAAGGGTTTGGTGTGTTTTTGTGGATGAATTGGGATTTTTTTTTGTATAACACAACATATTTGCCTCCGTTTGGGAATCTAAATCTTGCTAATGGTTCTGGCATAAATCCATCTCTCAACATATATCCTCAAGCAAATTTAACAGAAATGTACCTCCACCACAAGTCTTCAAACAGTTGAGTTAGCATACAGCACCTGTATTTTCTTTCCTTCTGAAGAGTGTTTGAAGAGTGTTTGGCCGCCTGAGAGAGAAGTCGGGCATCAGTCCACAAACGGGGATAATTAGAGACCGGCCTTTAGGGGAAAGTCCTGCATTTCCCCACAGTCAGTGAGTTCAGGCCAGCCATTCCTCATTCCTTTGGGGAAATATAGCACTCTGAGAAGCTGTGCTAAAGTCAACAAGCTATCACTTGACACATTCACATCACGTTTTCTCTCTTATCAATTCAAGTTCTCATGTAGCTGAAAGTAAGTTTGTATGGACGAATTTGGGATCGAACCCAGTTGCGTTTCGGCAGAGGGTCAAACATGCTAGCCGTGATTACGCTCTCCTTTTGAACCCTAATCATGTGTGTTATCTGCTTGTTATGAGGCTTTCTAACTGTGTTAGTCTTCTCACCCAGGTGTGTACGTCGCTATGAGAACCACGTCAATCGCTGCCACGCCTGCGACTCTGCGATGTCACCGTGTGGCCGGTTCATCGCTTCTGGATCTGAGGACAACTGTGTAAGTCGTCACGCACGTTTTCTCTCAGTACACGTCATCTTATTTGACGCAAGGGCCCCCAGATTCCAAGTTATAATGAGAGAAACGAAATTGAGAGAAGTCACAGCGAATAGCTGGCACAGTCGATACTAAAACCAGCAAGGGGTATCACTTGCAGATATTTCTCTGTTTGCACTTGTTCATGGTGACATGGAGATTTACAAAATGATATTGTTCTGATTTAATGCTGTGCACATTTAATGTACACGGCATTTCATTTTGCAAAACCTCCACGAGTCATCTCATACCTTCTCATACTTTATCCCCTGCTGTTCATACTATTTTCTAACTCAGCTGCCTCGTCGCAAGGCATATGTGTCTGTGTGCATGACGGCATGTGTGTGCGTGTGTGTGTGTGTGTGTGTCTGTCTGTTAGCCCTTAGTCAAAATCTCTCTCTCTCTCTCTCTCTCTCTCTCTCTCTCTCTCCCCCATTCTCTCTCGCTGTCATCTGCTACCTTTATGCACCATTTCCTTATCAAAATACCTAGTAACCACCCCAATCAGCAGGCAGTACAGGCCCCCACTAGCCACACTGTGCAAGCGCCAATGCAGCCAATGCGGCTCCTTTCCCAGCCCCCGGCCTGAACCACGGTGGGCCATCTCAGCCCTGAGTTTTGAGCCCTGTGTTTTGAATCTGCATTAGAGAAAAAGAAAAGGGGATTCGACAAACACGCTTCGAGCCAGTACCATTGGAAGAGGTCAACAGCCTGGGCCGAGGCTAATCTCATGGAAGCAACTGGGGACACTATTTGTAACTGGAAATGATAGGCTTATAAGCTAATTTAACATAAATAACATATTAGATCGCCTCGCTTGCCAATAGGGCTTTATAAAATATGATTTCCCTCTAAATCTTCATAAATAAATCATTTCAATTCCCTGTTTGAGGTTTTGTAGAAAGGCTGGAAATGTATTTAAAGTAGCTCAGATTTCTCAGGGGGGGAGCCTCAAAACCCCCCACTAGTGGACCCCCCTGTGTGCCGCTAAGCTAGACCCGCTAAGCTAGACCCCCCCTGGACCCCCCAGACCGCCCCCCCCCCCCCCCCCCCCAAGCAGAGCAGGCTAATTTCAGGCCCAAGTAAAGGTGTTGGTTTTTTACAATTTCCCATATCCGTTACAACCCCCGGTTAGTAGAAGTGATTGGTTTACTTGAGGCTTTACCATACCATATTTTTCAAACATCCAATTTCTGGCGTCCATTCTCTGTTTGACACCTTTGTGTTTTGCACGAGACATCCTTCATAGACCACAGACAATAAAGCATTGTCCTCGCAGTTTCTGCCGTTGCCTTTCATCGCCTGATTGAAACAGACTTGAAGGTGGGGGGAAAATGTGCTAAATGTGCACATAACACAGTTTATGCCCTGGCACAGACTTCAAGCATGGCTCGGACATCGTTATGACATCTATATCCTCTGGAACTTCTGAAGGCAACCCAGGCTTTATTAGGCCTTTAACAGGCACACCTGTCTGTGATGAATGTGTTGCTCATATCGGTGGCTTCTCGCTGCACAATGAGTCTTATAAAACTGATGGTCCATTTGGGAACACAGTTTATAGGAATTTACTTTTCTTGCTTTTCCTTATTTTGTCCTTTTCATGAAACTTCACGTACTCACTTTGGACTGAATTGCAGATCCACTTTACAAATTGGCCACCAGGATGCTGTTTATACCTTCTTTCATCACTTTAGGAATACATAAAAACATAAATCACATGTCTATATAGATATTTAAATATATATATATATATATACATTTTTCTGCGTCCCCAATGACACTGTTGCAAATTTGTACTGCACAGAATTTTCATTAACCTAACATAAATACATTTACATTTACGGCATTTAGCAGACACTTTTGTCCAAAGTGACTTACAATAGGTACATTTGTCATAAGAAGTGAAACAATATATCGCCGTCAGTACAGTAAAGATGTTCATAGAACCAAGTGCAAGTACTAACAATCGCCAGGCTAACCCCATTCCCCGTATACAGTAGTGATAGCTAGCTACTGCAGATGCTACACAATTAAGTACATGCTACACAACATACATGCATGCACAACACAATTAAGTACATGCTACACAATTAAGTACAATGAACGACTACAACTTGCATTAAGTGCATTCATTAAGTGCCAGGACGTACAACAAACAATAGTGCAACAGACAAATAAGGGACTGAATGGCTATGTAGAGTCTATTAAACTAAATACATGACCAGGTTGTTTCCCTGTTCCTGTCAAGACAAGAAGACAGTTTCTACACAGTATATTGAGCTGTACCACAAGAGCACTTGTAATGGGTTCCACCAATGGACAGCGTTGATCCATTCATAAAAATGTACATGATAAAATGTTGCCAAATAACATGACATAACATGGACCTCAAGGCTAATGTCCACCACCAGGCAGCAGTTACATCACTGGCAAAGGCTAGGCTGTATAATTTTTACTAGACTTGGTGGTCGTGGAATGGCAACATGAACTTTTAATGTAATACTTTTCCATATTCTACCATGTATTGTGAACATAGAGGCTGACCTCATAGAGGGTCTCATGTCCAAATGTCAATAGAACAGACGCCTGGTATTTTACTTCCCAGGGCTTTGCCTCGATGCATTTCATAAAGTTGACTGCCCCCCCTCTTAACCCCCCTTGCCGCTACGCCTGGAAACCTTGCCTTGCCTTGCCTTCCCGAGAAATGTACATTTCCTGGTGGTCTGTGCCCGCAATCCTCATTGAAACAGATGATTGGTATGACTTAGCTTTCAGAATGCACTCTCAGCGCATGATTACCAGCATGCCGCAAGAGTCTGAGTTGAAAAGGGTCACGCAAAAATGCTGGAGTGAGTGATTCATTAGGAATAAATCATCTGGTTTCACCACCAAAGGAATTTATATTTCTTCCTGTTGATATTTTGTAATGTTGTCTATAGAACTAGGAACAAATCACCACCACTTATCTGATTGGGTTAAAGTTCAACTCAAGCCAAAACCGGCCTAATGTTCGAACCATAGCAAACATTTTTTGTGTAGGGCAGGTTGTCCTAGTCAACCTATCCGACCATGTCTCCAAAACATGTCATTTCAATTTGTCATGTTTATTCTGGTCTGTAATTATAGACAATGAATGTTGCTTTGTGCCACACTTTCCATTTCCTTTGCAACTTATCAGTCCCAGCAGCAGCAGCAGCGGCAGCAGCAGCTAATTCGGGCTTCCATTACACAGTTGAATCATGCAGCTTGTAGCACTGGGGAAAGTGTGTCACGTAAGGGACTTCAAAATAAAAGCATGCTTGATCAATTTAGTTTTTCCCATTGTTTTGACTCAGACCATGTTCGACACATTGTAAATCCAACATGGATCTTGGCCTCCTTGATAAAAGTAAAACATTTGATGATATTCTTGCGCAGGAATATTGGCTCCACGGGAAAAACATGGATGTTTTGAGTTTTTCGTTTAGTGCTTTAAGGGTGACGGCTGGCCTTTTACAGGTCTGGTGTCACAATAAAGTCTTGGGTGGAGGCCAACTTCCTCCACTAGCTTATGGCTTCAACACCGCTCCTTATCCATCCATCATGTCTTCATAAAGAATTTCCAAAGTCACAAAGCTTTACTGCCCCACTGGCCCCCACAGCGCAGAGAATGTGTGAGGCATAAAATGTATGGTCACTGACTCACGCAACAGATGCCCTGCTGAAATACTGCCAGCCCATTAAACCGTTAAATAAGCTATCACACCCTGGCCGTGTATGCGATGGATACATGGATTTTCCACGGCCAATAATTCAAACGCTCTTTAAACAAATGGTAAATACGTCCTATTGAGGTGTTTGAAGTGACAAGCACTAACATGAAGTGTGAATCAGCACATTTGATCATAGTATATCAGTGTTGGTCTCTTCACCTTAAATTTCAGCCTCTGCTTAGCCACTTAATGTATGCAGCTCTGTGTGTCAAACTAATCCAAACGATTCAGCAAATCAATAAGGGGATGGGGGGGGGGGGGGGGTATGGCTGACTGGCGCTGGCTTCACTGCTGTTGTTTCATGTCCTGGCGGTCGGGACAAGAGAATGGACAGCTCGCGGAGCCGGGAGGAGCGATGAGCCTGTTGCTGATGCTGCTCCTCATTCGCCACAGCTCATCATGAAGAGGATGAGACGGCTTCTCACAGAAGGGCCTTGACCGTCCTCCTCCTCTTCCTCCTCTCCAGCACCCCATCAAGGCGCCCTCCAGCCCCACCGCAGTGCTGGCCTTCCTCACCAGCTTCTAGCCCACAGCCCGGCGTTCCCCCCTCTCCCCAGCACACCATCAGAGTCTTCCTCAGGATGATTGTAGGGGGAACAATAGGAGAGGGATTCAATAGCACCCAGCACAGACGTTTTCGCTTTGGAGCAACATTCGGTAAATGATGAAGTAGTGCTTAGTCCCACTGCGTTGAGACCCCTCAAGTAGTATTGGGTGAATCCTAGTGGGAGTGGAAAGACGAGAGCAGCAGAAGTTCTATCACATTCACCTCCCGCTTGACGTGAGGACAGCGCTGTAGCCTGACTCACAGATTTCTGTTTGGACTGGGACCTTTTTTTCCGACTAAACATCCACATTGATGCAGAACTGCTTAATTGCTTTTCCATGCTGTCCCCTATACTTGCTTTTCAAAGCCTTTCGGAACAGCGCCTCCCTTTTTCCTCCCTACTCCCAGCCCCCCCTCATGGTATATGTGTTCGGTGAGAGCAGTGGAATAACATATGATCGCTGCTGCCGCTGCTGGTTATTAATTGCGGGAACTCAGCGCAGCCAATCGAGGCGATCTGGCTATTGGAGGGCTCCAGGACTTCTTGGAATCTGATAATGTGCACGGTAGTGAGCAAGCCAGCCTTTATTTGTTGCTGCCCTGAGATTTCCTGCAGCCAAACACATTTTGTACTTGTCTCCACTCTCCATATTTCACTAAACAATCATGGAAAAGAAACGTGCACGGTCTAAAAATGCACCCTGGATCATTTGACACCAAAATATGGCCAGAACGGATCTTTGATGAGTGTATCCGATGGTGGAAATGCACTGCAATGTTATTAAGGTTATTATCACAGCGTGCTCTCAGTTTGCATGTGCGTGTAAGAACGTGCTATTGAAGTAAGTATTCACAGTAATGGTCTCTATGAGTAAGGTCAAGGGAGTCCATTTTATTTGTATCACCCTTAATTAAAGTTAGTCTAAATGGTTTCACAGGGCATATTTTCCAACACCCCTTACATCTAATGCCCACTGAAGTGCAAGGAATAAAGAGTAGGCCTGTGCTATGTAGTGTAATAGGTATTGAGCTAGGTAGTGTGCAGGTAGTGTGCTAGGGAGTGAGGTAGGAAGAGAGCTACTGTATGTAGTGTAGGTAGTGTTCTAGGTACTGTGCTAGGTAGTGTTCTAGGTACTGAGCTAGGTAGTGTTCTAGGTACTGTGCTAGGGACGGTGCTATAGTGAGCTGGAAAGCATGCTAGAGAGCATGCGTCCAACCTCTCTAGGAGGTATAATGAGGAACAGCTGCAGGAATCTGATGAGTCGTCGTCTGGTAGCAGACATCCCTGTCTGGACTTATCTGTGCTCATGTCAATGGGGGGGGGGGAGAGAGAGAGAGAGAGAGAGAGAGAGAGAGAGAGAGAGAGAGAGAGAGAGAGAGAGAGAGAGAGAGAGAGAGAGAGAGAGAGAGAGAGAGAGAGAGAGAGAGAGAGAGAGAGAGAGAGAGGTTCCAACCGAGTCCAATTCAACCTGTGACTGATAAAGTATTATTAAAATACAGAGAGCTGAAGTGCCTCTCCAGAGCTAACATATAGTTTGGTTTATGTAGCCTTTGATCGAGTGCCATTCATGTGTACATTAGCGTGTTTTACTGCCCCTTTATTTCCAGGCCTACATATATGACCTCCGTGGCAACAGGTTCCTCCACAAGCTCCCCAGAGACTCTGGCACCGTCCTGCGTGTGGCCTTCAACCCTGCCACGCCCGAGGTGAGGACGGTACCCAACTTAACACGTATACTACATATACTACACTGGACGTCTTTCTGCATTCGACTCTATAAAAATATAGAATCTCTCTCTATCTCTGTATATATCTACATCCAACTATACCTGTCTAGCTCTATCCATTCTATCCTATTCTATTCAAATCTATTGCTCTATCTGTCTTTATCTGCATCCCACTTTATCTATTTATTTATATATCCATCTCCAGCTACATAAAGCTGTATCTATCTCTCTATATCCATCTCTATCTATCTATATCTAGCTTAAGGGTTACCTTCTTTAATGGTCCTGGTCAGCCTTTCGAAGCACAAAATGTGAAGTGTGAAGCATTTTAATTCATACACAGATCTTTATTGCAATTGAGGAATTATCATAAAGGTATTTCTTTTCCATTAGCTTTGACCTAGTGTGGTTTGGTTAAATACATTCGTAGAACTCCTCTTTGCCGTCCAAATGTTGGCAATGCAGCCGACACTTAAGACCAGATTTTTTCGGAATTCAATAAATCTCACATGAATATCCAAAAGCACATTTGGCTTTTGATGGCAGTAAAATAAATTCTAGTTAGCGAACGTCATCTCCGCTGGGCATTGTTGACATGCCGGACCTTGTAGCTAGTCTGGAGCATGCCAGAACAGCTTGACAGCTGGGAGATGAGTGGGGATAACAGGTCTCCGTTTAAGGCCAGGGTCATCACGAGGTCATGAAGGCTGAAGAGGTTGAGAGTGTAATTCACCCCCCTGCCTGTAGACGTACTGCAGAAGGCCATCACTTTAGTCTTGTCCTGATTGAGTGATCTTTGAATAATTGAATAATTGAGATTGGTCTGGGAAAGTGACCGTGTTTTACTGGGAGGTACAAAAAAGTATGACATTGCATGTCTAATCTAAATTTCTAGTCCAATCTTTCGCTTTCTGGGTGCAGGACAGATATGTGGTGTTATCATGCAATGTATGGCATCAAATCAAATTCCAAATTTGAGTGCATGCCTGATTCATGTGCACTGTGACATGTTTGAGACACATTGTGTGAGCAGGTCTCCGATCTGTGACTTCCTGGTTGTGTGTCTGTGTGGCAGTAATGGGAGATTGACAGCCCAAGGTGGAGGTTAAACAGGGTTGGCTCGCTGTTATTTTTCCCCAAGGGTAAGGTCAACATCGCTGTGTGTGTGTGTGTGTGTGTGTGTGTGTGTGTGTGTGTGTGTGTGTGTGTGTGTGTGTGTGTGTGTGTGTGTGTGTGTGTGTGTGTGTGAGATCAGGTGTAGGTGTGATCAGCAAAGAATGCTGTAATTTATTATTATATACGAATATATAAGTGTGTATATAAGTATATATTGTGTGTGTCTGTTATTTTTAAGAAAACATTTGTGAACAGTAGATATATCTTGTAATCAGTTTTGCACAATGGAGCTACTCATGTGTTCAGTGTGAAATAGAGGGTTGGCAAACCTAACCACAGAACAGTCATCTTGATTTATATTGAGATTAACAAATTACCCAAATAGTATTCCAACTGTGAAATACAAATGGGCGACAGGACACGTATTTTGAGTAAGCAAAGTACACGCGTGTGTGTGTTACTCTGCTGAACAGTTGGCTCTGGTATTAACATCGGACCTGTCCACGTAGTTAATTTTTTAACAACACTCATGTCATAATATTAAATCCACATTAACGTCTGTTTTAGTTTATGTCCTACGTTATTTATATTGCCTTAATGATTCTTGACCACACAATATGTCCCATCCAGCTATAACTCACTTATTGTTGTTCATCCTAGAAGAGAAGGGAAAAGTGCTGAGGGCTAAAGTTGGTTTTGTTGAGTCATTTCTGCCAATCTGTCATTTTTTTAAATTTTTCTCCAAGAGTCCAAAGAATATTTACTTGATCTATATTAAGGTATTTTAAAGTTAAACATTTAAATTGTATTCCCCTAGAGGACTGTGTGTGTGTGTGTGTGTGTGTGTGTGTGTGTGTGTGTGTGTGTGTGTGTGTGTGTGTTGAAAGTTGATTGAATTCTCTATAGAGCCATTTGTCCATTCAGGGCTTCTGTATAAACATGGCTGTGCAACAGGGTGGGCTCCGGGGAAGAGGGCCCCTAAACTCTGGGGAAGAGGACCCTGTAGATATACAGGGTCCTCATTCTAAGCACATTCTAAGGTAGCGAAATCATAACATATTATTTTCCATCTGCCTTTTGTTCCATCCTCATCTAAACATACTAATGAATATATTATATTCAATTTCTGCCAAATCCGTTCAGCTAGAGGCCACTAAATTGTACACACTGCACTTTTAAACAATGTTCCTGAGCCTTGCTACCTATTTTAGACCCAATTACAAGTCCAGACTCAAGTAAAGTTGTACTCACTCAGCTCAACTCAAAAACAAGAACAGCCCCTGGGCCCTTAAACAGGAAAGGAAAAACCCTCATACTCAAGAAATCCCGGTATTCCAAAAGCCCAAAACAGAACAAATGTCTATGAAAGTCTTGAATTGTCATTACAGCAGAGCAAAATTTAAACTCAAAAAGTGCTTCCGATATCCCGTCTATATCTCTTCCAAAATAAATCCTCAGAGGCTTTTTTGCAGAGGAACAATTCGTAAAAGGTAGCACTTTATTACCAAGGTAAAGATCCCCCAGAGCACAGACCGAAGCTCCTTTTGCACATAACATACCCTTTAAATGTGCAGCATTATGGCTTGGGCCACATTTGCCATGGGACTCTGTTTATTTCCTTTTGGACTGAAGAAGCGTGGTCCTCACAGAGTCTTTTGTTCCCTTCAGCGCTGACATCGCAGCGCTGGACAGAGACAACTTCCCCAAGTGGAAAATGAGTGTTGCATGTTTGACTAGCTAGCTGAAGAGCGATCTGCCGAATGTGACGGCACACTTCATCAATCAGAACACGTCAACATGCATCACTCTCAACCTTCCTTCAGTATGTCTCTGTTGGATGATTCTGGTTCCCCAATCATTGGCTCTAGATAATGTTGATGTATAATATTGCAAGATGTGTGGTTATGTATTTAATGAAGTTTAAATTTTGAAGATTGTCAATGAGAAATCTGTTTACATTTATGCTTTTTATAAGTTTCTATTTCAATAAGTGTTACGAGGAAGGGAGTGGGCTGGCAATTTAAATAAAGACATTTAAGGCCTAAGAATGCAAGGAAGACTGGTAGTGGGGAGTAGGCTATGGGGGGATTTTGACGGTGTTCCATGCACATCCAAAACGGATCATACCACTTCAGATGGTCGACGTTGGGGAGTGCAGTGGTTAGGACTAATTATGTGATTAAATGGAGAGAAACACAGAACAGTGTGTTATAAATACCACTGTTAGTAGTCAGCCTCTAAACTGCTGCACCTGCCAATAGATTAAAGGTGGTTTACTGCAGGTCTAACAAATCACTGTTCCATAGAAGTTTCTTAAAAGAAACACATTGTACAGAGACGGAAATTGCGCATCACAGCCATCTATATTGAAGCATTTCAATGGGGGTTTTTTTTCCACCAAAAAGCCATTGGCTAAAGACTAGAAACATTTTACTTTGTAGGCATGGAAAAACATTTACTGGTTTGATTAATCATGGTTCCTGCTGTTGAAGGGAGTATGGGTAGGAAAAAAACATAAGAGTAAGTACATCCATCAAACCAAATTCAACTTTCTGGCCTCTGCCGGTGGAAGAGACAAACATAAGCTCTTTTAATAAAGGCCAATGCAGGCTATGCAGCCTTCAAAATATTGGTTTCTAAGGTTTCGTTTGTACAGTTTAGATGTGTACCACACATGATGTGTAGTCATTTTAAGCCAGTATATCTGCAGCAGTGCGTGATCTTAAGGGACACCACTTTCGATCAAAAGCAGATTTTCTTGGGCATAAAGACATAAGTTACATATTTTTTAACTATAATGTTATAATGTAACATAATGTTTGGACCTAAATGCTAGGGTAACAGTTGATGAACCTGATCAGCAACCCTGTCATCTTCACTCCATACGCCGCAGTTTGCCAGTGGGGAAGATGGGTGTATTTAAGGAGTGGAGATGGTTAGCCACAAGGAAAAAATATGCAGATGTTAAGATTCAAAGTTGCTATTTGTAGACAGAAAAATAACATTCTTGCTTAGAGCAATTCTGTCATGTCAAACGTGTGCTGGCCGCAGGCCGGATGAACCGAGCAGAGAGATGTCCTCATGAAACACATTGATGTTTATATTTGATCTTACTTCCACTTCCATGGATCCCATGTCATGGGTCCCAGAGAATTTCAGTTGCTTCACACAGCATAAAGTGAAATAACGATACATACTAAAAAGAGGCTTACAAAAAACCACTGTGTGGTCCCCATCACTGCTATTTTCTCTCACTTGGATTTGGGCCATTGTTCCCATCTCAAGCTCTACACAAACTCTATCGGATGCAATAGTTCCCTCTCTTATCAGATGTGTGTCAGTCACCATCTCCGTAAACCTTACAGATATGTGACATAACTGGTGGGCTCTGATGGGTCTGAAGCTAAATCAAGCGGCATGACAATGGCAGCAAGGCCTGGTCTCGGAGGATGGCCTTAGCCTTGCCAGAACAGGGAATCAATCAACATAATGAATCATGTGAGCTTGTGTGTGCTTGAGTTTAGAGGAGGGAGGCTTGTTTTCAGAGTAGACCTGCCAGGAAAATATATAAACATCCCCTACTAAATCAATCAGTTATCTTTTTTATTGACCTTTCAATCAGAATAGAAAGAAGTGAATTGTGTTCTAACTGTTTTAACTGTCCCCAATTCATTTTTAACTCTGACTATGGGTTACAAGTAAAGACTGCAGTCCTTGCGGATTTGAGTTACTGATGAAAACCAGGTATGGCTCTCTCGAGTAGGCAGAAAATTCCCACAAAAACCTAATTGTGGTGCTATAGAAGGCACATGGCCGGCCCGGGCCTGCTAATCACATCCAGAGAGGGTTTTTCAACAAACACTGGAGCTTAGCCGCCGTATACTTCTCCTAAGCAGCCACAAATCAACATCCCGCTGCTGTGTCAGAGCCACTGTTTGGCTATTTGTCCGGTGCAACATACCGTAAATCTCAATCGGCATTTCAGTATTAACAGCATTACAGTCATAACAAATGCAACAATTGTCAATTATACAGTCCGGTGGCCAATTCATGTAATTTTGTGTTCTCCAGCTTCCATCAGCACAGAGGTGCATGTACATCCAGTCTCTCTCACTCCCTGCTGTGCTCTCACGCTGTGCTCAAACACTGGCTCGCCACACACAGTGGCGAGCCAACACAGAGGGTCGTGCCTTGCCCTAGGCCCTGAGGAAACGTCCTGCGCAAACTGAGCTGAACTGTGGTCTGGGTTTCCTTCTTAAAGTGATTGATTTGACGTAGAATTGTAATGATTTGAAGAGTAGCTTTTAATTCCATTTTTGGGAGGGAAGGCTGATTTAAGATGGAACCCGCTTTGGGCCTTTTGGAGAATATCAAAGTTGGTCACTATGCCAAGTTGGATGGAAGCTATATAGGGGTCATTTAAGGCCAATCCTAATGATTTGAGAGAATATTAATTGTTGAAAACTGTTCCCATTTCCTAATGTTGCGTAGCAAGATCAGATTTTCTTTTTTCCTATTGTGGTTAACCTGCAAGGTCTAACACTAAGCTACCATTCCAGATCCTGACCATAATGCCAATTTAGATTCTATTATATTCACAAAAAAAAATATTGTCTGCATTATCTGTGTGTGTAATTTGACAGTGTGCAGTTATCTTTTTAATGTAGCAACAAAAGTAGTAATTCAATATGACCCAGCTACCTCTGAACTCATCAGCCATCAGAATGGTCACGCTCAGGGCAGTAGTAGGCCCTGCTGAAACATTTTGTTGTGTGAACCAATTTGTTAGCGATACCGGCAGTGGGCACTGTCCACCACTGCTCAGCAAGAATCTATCAAGCAATTACTAAACTATCGCATATGGAAGGACTAAAAATGGTGGGACACAAACAATAACAGTCAAATAACAGTAAAAACTGCAATCATAACGTCACATAAATGTAGGGCTGCTTTACATGAGCACGCATAACACCACAACAAACATGTTGTCTTTATGTTTCGTTGACTCACAATTAACCCATGGGCTACAGAGAGATGAAAAGTCTGTCTAAACTCCCCAGATTGGGTCGGTTCGTTTCTGTTAAGAGCTTGGCTCGGTCTTCAGAGTCTGCTTCTGATTAACCTTGATTCCCTTCTCCTCTCATCTAATGTCTGCCTGAAGTCCTTTCACATACTTCCTCGTCTCTCTTGCGGATCAGCGCAGCACACAAAGAGACATGTATAAAGAAGGATGGAGTTAAAGGATCAAGACGCAGTCCTGGTAAATTGCTGCCCCGGCTGTCGGCTATAGGAGATCCTTATATTTCATCTCCTAGTCATGAAACTCTTTGTATTTCACGTCCAAAAGGCTGATAGTATAGTGCATACTTATATTCTCTGCTCAGACGTCCCTATGCAACACTTCAAAGACCACCCCACGGAGTCCCCCAGGGTTTATTTGCCCAGTAATGAGAAGGCTCAACTGTTAATGTCGCTCCGTATTGCCGTCTTGTAAAAACCTGAGTGGTTTCTCATTGCATTCCTGGTTCCATAGGAGTAGACCTGCACGGTTTTTGGCAGTGCTCACGCACGTGAAGCCAGGCATCAAGTGCCTATCTGGCCCCGAAGGACACGTTCGAAGGACACGTTCATTCATTGGAGATTTGATTTTAATTTTAATTAATGGCTGTCCCGGCAGCCCAGCAAATCCTCACAGGGATATTTGATCAAATGATAACCCATGTATGTCTAGGAGTTAAGGCAAGGAAACAGGATGTATCCAGAGTCATATCAATGTGGAGTTCAAGGAAATAGGCAGTAACCAGAGGCATATCAATGTTGAGTTCAAGGAAATAGGCTGCAACCAGAGGCATATCAATGTTGAGTTCAAGGAAATAGGCTGCAACCAGAGGCATATCAATGTTGTGTTGAAGGAAACTGGTTTCTGTGTCCGGCCTTGCAGAATAGGCCGTGGGGGATGTGGTTCAAAGTCTAAACGATGGGGGGGATGGTTGTCCCCTTTAATAGTGTTTCAAAGTCTAAACGATGAGCTCACCAGGAGCCCTGGAGCAAATTTAATCAAGACTAATATGTGAATAACCTGGATTTTGACTTCATCAAATAAACAGTATGACAATTGATGATAATTGTCATATTCATCGGACATTGTGATTAAGAAAGGCTTAATAAATTAGGTATTGAGTTATTACGAGAGGTTTATATAAATACCAATACAAATAAACAAGACAAAACAGTGTCAAGGGTGAACACATAAGCTGTTAATATCTGAATTGGAAGTATTCCTGCACCTTTGTGCGGAAAACGACATTTCTACACAAAATGAAGATCACGCGAACCTCTGATGTTCGAAACCTTAAATAAGCTCATACTGTACGAAATCGAAACGCCACATAAACCATTAGGCCCTCGTAAAACTCCTGCAAAGCATCTGATAACTTTCAGACAGTTTCTGAACCCATTATGGCACTCTGCAGAGTACACAGAGAGCAGTTCACATCGGCGCTTTCCTGAGCGCGAGCACATTTACGATTGATGTGTTGAACTAAGTGTAGGATCGTAACCTCTCAATGACACTAGCAGCTGTCTCCCCGGGTTGAAGCTCTGACCGTCGCTGCATCCAGGCCAACACATGAGCCATGAATCACCTCAATGGCGCTCGTATGCTTTTGACACTCCGGTGTCTATATGTCTGCATGGCGGTGTGTCCGATCAAATCCAACGTGTTTCCCAGAGAATGATAGCAGATGGCGTCTCCACTGACCCGTCGCCTCGTTTCTTTTTTGCGATCGTCCGATTGGCCTTTGGTTGACCTTGAGCGACCACTCAGCAAACCGAAGCCACTGCTGTTCTTTCCTTGGGTCTCTCCACTGATGTGGTGGCCTTGGCCGAGGCCAGCAGACTGCTGGGTTGATGGGGGTCAGACAGTAAACACAGAGGTGGGCCTTGCTGGCTCTTCCAGAATACCACGTTGGCGTGAGATGGAGCTGAAGGGGGGGAATCTCTCCTTTACAACTGGCTGGCGGGATGTCAACGGCGCGAGACTGTCAACACACAGGAAGTGATGAACTGAGGATCTTGGCCCGCGTACGGACGGATCAAATGTATCCAGAATATGTCACAGATTAAAACGATCCAGATGTCTGTGTGTGCAGTTGTCCTGCATTGTGGAAAACACTCCATTTTGGACGTTTAGCGGTATTCCTTTCCCTCCATACATTCCGGAAAGACGGGTGAAAGGGGATGGATAGATAGATTTGTAATTGGTTCTAAATCGAAGATAATGCAACGTAAGGGATTATTATCCATCTTGGCAAAATACTGTAGCCTTTATATGGCGGGACTGTATATACTGTACGTACAGTACAAGGAAGGTCTTTTACATAAACGTCGGTGCCAAGCACTAACTACGCTCAGCTGTGCCTCCTAAGGGAAACCACTGTTGGATTAAGTGAGCTCCAGTCTGCAGCCCCTGCTACCTGGCTTTGAGCAGCATCAACCAATCAGTCTCTGACTAATCTTGGTAAACTCAAAGACATTAAAGATGGTGCGTGTACTTCAACTGGTGGCAACACAGCAAAGACGGAAACCCTGGAAATGGGGGTTTCCCTGGGAATTGAGCTGAGAGCCAACTATAAGGGCATCTTATGGTTAACCACCCCAGCGGTCCTGCAGTGTAGTTGGTCGGACTCATTAGCGGATGCACTCAGCGGTTGAGGTTAAGGCTGCAGACCCAGAGCCATTCATGTACGGGGTACTCCACGGCACATGTGTGCCTTCACAGGAAGAGTAGGTACTGACGTCCAATGGCAGTTTGGAAAAAAGGTCTCACGTCAATGTCTTAATAGTCAGACGTGTTACGGGAATGAAACATTCCAGAAGTTTAAATCCCACCAGTGATACATGGAATACCATTCCCCTGCCCATTTTCCAACTTTGGCCACGTAGCACCTGCTTGTGTGGGACAGTCCGAAGATCAACTGTTTGGAAACCGATTTCTGGAACTCTTTCCGAACAATAGCCTCCTGAGCGTAACGTGAGGGCAATGGACTGTGCTCACGTCTGCTTTAGTTTAAATCATTTTGCCCAGATCGAGTTTTTCTCTCATCCGGAATGCTAATAACTCAACTAACTGCTCAGCTCTGTCCTTTGAACTATTGATTTGTGATTCTTTTCCATCGTCTTCCGCCAAACAGACGTACTTGAGTTTATGTAACATCCCCAGATTCAGAACGGGAGTCTGCTGAATAATTAATAACTAACAAAAAATCCACCAATCCAATCCTTACTCCAAACGTCATTCACTGATCAGCCACTGTTATTATGATGTTCATCGTCTTTGTTTTTTACAGAAAACATGCTTGATAATATCATGCCAAGATGTTTTGAAATTAATAGGAATATGACGTTCAGAACAATGCTCAATCAAGTCCTAAGCGGGTGTGTGATCTGCGAGCCAAAGTCAGTGTTCAGCGCAGGAATGTTGTGTTTCAAAGGACCGCTGACAGCTTTGTTGTGGGAGCGCTCGTCGCCACAGCACTAATCTCTCTAGTACTGACTAACATGCTGTGACCTCTAACCCCACCAAGGTCAGAAGAATGTGTCTCGGGGCGGGAATAGCGTAATCGTTGACATTTAGTGTCTACGAGTGTTTTTTTTATGTTATAGGGTTGGGCATTATTATCCGTGGGCAATTTTGAGATTCATTCGATTAACAGCGCATTCTGGTTCGGTTTAAAGACTTTACGAAGGAGACCAGGAGAATGATCCAGATAAGTCGGTAATAAAAAATAATTCATCGAGTCATGGGGAAAAGCTGGCCATGGGGTTATCCCATAAAATGCACCATTAAGCATTTGGGGAAAGGCATTTTTTTCTTACCAATGCCTGTCCTATCAACCTTCTAATCAGGGTCATGTTCTCACCCACACCTGTGTGTGTGTGTGTGTGTGTGTGTGTGTGTGTGTGTGTGTGTGTGTGTGTGTGTGTGTGTGTGTGTATGGCTTTCTTTAAGAAGGGCACCTCCCTCCCTCACGCTCCCAGCACAGCAGGCCCACCTGTCAGGGCGTCTAAAGGAAGGGAACGTGAGATGTGATCCATATGGGATGGGATGTTATTGGTGTATGTTGAAGTCTTCATATTTCACTAGACATACAGAAGCAGTAAAGCGAGAGGTAAAACCTTTGTATTGAGTGGATGTGACATGAGGATGGTTGTCCAAACCCTTGCTCTGACAACACCAAGCAAGTATTTCGTGTTTTTTTAATCGCGGCGTGCATACCAAATGAATCTGTAAACACTTGACTCATGGCGGGATTCAAGCTGGGGAAAAGTATGCGGTACCAAATTATCAAACAGCGTTATGTAACGCCCGATGAGGCCAGGCCTGCTTCAGGCTGTACTTTTTGATTTAAGACAGGTATGGAAAATGGGGAATTCTGACGATACACACAATGGGGACAAGGAGCAGCTGAGATGCTGCTGGGTGTGTGTGTGTGTGTGGGGGGGGGCTCTCTCTCCAGCAGAGCAGGTGTGCAGTTGAGAACCCTTTCCTCCATTATAATCATGCCACAGCAGATGTCTGGATAGAAAGGAGGGAGGATGGGTGGAAGGAGAGAGAGAGAGAGAGAGAGAGAGAGAGAGAGAGAGAGAGAGAGAGAGAGAGAGAGAGAATGAGGGGGTGTGAGAGAGAGAGAGAGAGAGAGACAGAGAGAGAGAGATTAGGTGACAATGAGGGGGTGATAGAGAGATAGAGAGGAAGACAGACAAGGAGAGAAGAGAGGGAAGAGAGAGAGAGAAAAGAGAGAGAGAGGAAGCGAGAGAGAGAGAGGGAGTGAAAGACAGAGAGATGGGCAGTAGAGTTCCTTGGGCAAATAACTCCCGCATGCTTCCCTCCAGAAGCCAAAAGGTCATCATGACGTCATGTTTCTTCCCCTCTCTCTCTCTCTCTCTCTCTCTCCTCTTTTTCCTGTCTCTCTCTCAGCTGCTCACCGGGACGGTGGACGGCCGGCTGGGTGTGTTCCGGCCCGGCGGCGGGCCCTGTCTGTCTCCTGACCCCAGCGGGGCGCAGCCCGGCCTCCCCACCTCGCCGCTGTAATTGCAGCAGGCTGTTTTTCCCCCCGCCCCCAGCCCGCTCTGATTGGAGAAGGGTTGGGGGATTTTATGCATTTTTGATTGGTCGGGAATTCAACGCGTCTCCGGGGAGCCATGCCTAGTCTTACAGTTGGTGATATGTTTTTGGGTGGATTTTTTTTTTTTTAAGAAACCAGCCAAATGCATTTATTTTTGTTTGTGGTTCAATTTCTTGTCTAATTCGATTTATTTTGTTTTGTCTTTCTGTCATTTTGTTTTTCTTTTCATTCCAACATGCGGGGGGAAAAAAAACAAAAAAGAAAGGCATCCACAACACACAGCGCTCAGAACAGCTGCAGACAATACAGCAGAGAACCAAAGCAGGGAAGTACAAACCACACATTAAACCAGGAAACAAACAATCAAATGAATTGCTTTCCTGCCTTGCTTTCCCTCCGTCCTTTTGTGTCTATGCGTTGTTGTGCTCTGGTGATGGTGTCACGCCTGAGTGCTGCCTCGGGTTGTTGTGTACATGCCATCAGCCCTCGCACCCTAGCACCCGTCCGTTCCTCTAAAGTGTACAGTATTCAGAGTGAGGGGCCCCCCGCCGCCTCCGTGCCACTTCGCTCGTACGTTCAGAAATGACCGGTGCTTGTGCAACTCCCATTGTTGTCCTTTTTACGCTATGACATCAGCTGGGTGGGACCGCGGCCGCTGCCAGAGGCACAGATGCTGCTACTGCCGTGGACGTCGGGCCGCCCCTCCCTCTCACGCTCTCTCTCTCTCTCTCGGCCTATCGCTCTCTCGCGCCGTCACCGTCAAGTACAGAGGAAAGGTCATCGGCAAACAAAGCACTGTACGATGTCAAAATAATAAACCGTGTGTTAAATAATAAATGACAGGCCTACCTGTAAATGCTTTTAAGTCAGTTTGTTTTTTTTCAAATGCGTTTAGTCGTAATAATTATATTTATTATGTATGTATCTTGAGTCTTTCTGTTGTCTTTGAGGTGTTCAGTATGATTGATTGGAAATATGAGGCTTAAAGCTGTAGAGACACAAAGACCTGACAATCAGTCGGTTGTAATAACGAGTGTCTCTTAACACTGCAATAACACTTCCCAAAGATGGATTATTTGTATATATTTGTATTTGTTACCATGATAACAATCTTCAATGACGTATCTTTAGACCTGATACTGCCGTAGGTTTACTGCTCAGTTGGACAGAAGGTGGATGTTGTTAAAGGTCCCATGACATGCCACCAGGTGTGGTGTGATTAGCCGTTACAAGCCGTTTTGAAAATCTGTCTGTTATGACATCACAGGTGGGCGTGTCCACCTGGACGTGTGCTGGATGGATCAGTCGACCAGCCTACCCGGTGGACTGTAGCAAACGTTGCTCATCAATCCGTCACACATCTAGGTGGACACGCCCACCTGTGATGTCATAACAGACTGATTTTCATAACGGCTAATCACACCACACCTGGTGGCATGTCATGGGACCTTTAAAGAACATCCTCTTTATGAAAACAATGTGAATTCATCAACGGTACACTCTCAGCCTCATGCAAACACACTCACAATGCCATCCAGGTTTCTTTCTTCTTGTCTGCATAAGGCTTCTCATCTGTTTGTTGGCATCCCCAACCGGCAATCTGTCTGTGGTGTGATTCACAATCTGAACCACGGAGAGTTCCTCACACCACAGACAAAGCCCAAGAATGCTTGTGTCTGTTCACCATCACTGGCAGCTTCAGAATAATGAACTTCTATCTCACACACACACACACACACCGTGGTGCCTTTGTGTGTGTGTGTGTGTGTGTGTGTGTGTGTGTGTGTGTGTGTTTGCAGGCTGGAAACGATAAGTTAAAAAGGTTGTGGGTAAGATTTGAGATTTGAGTTATAATGAGAGAGTGAGAGAGAGAGATTTTGAAGCTAGACAAGAAAAGAAAGGGCCCCTCCATCTTTGCTCCCTCCCTGCCTCCCCACGTTTCTCTAACACTTGTGATTGACAGGCCTGATGGATCCCCTGTCCAATCAGGGAAGAGATGCGCTCATTGGTCACAAATGAGGCGGGAGCGGTCTAAAATCTAAATTGGCAGGCGCAGTCAATTCAAAACAGACATTCTCACAGAGCATTTCGCTCGTTACTAACTGATGGATGGCTGTGGCATTTGTAACAAATTACACTCGAATAATAGCTCTTAAATTGTACTAGTGTGTGTGCTTGTGGGCTTTTGTGTGTGCTTGTGGGCTTGTATGTGTGTGTGCGTTTGTGTGCGTTTATGTGCAGTGTTTTGGTATGCCACTGTGTGAGTTGCTCTTGCCAGTTCTCTATCTCATCTCTTTCACAGAAATCTTTGCTTTTCCTTTCCTGTGTGGCTTTGAGAGTGGAACAAAAATATGACCACGAGTCCACGACTGTCAGAGGACTTCATTTATGCAGTCGGTACTTTTCTTTTCTTCTCATTTCTCTCATAAATTTCATGATGTGAACTAAATAATACATCAAAATGATTTGTGTGTCGTGTGCGTGTGTGTGTGTCCATATGCGTGTGTGTGTTGGTGTGTGTGTCCGCGGCCGTGTCCTTGCGTGTGCGACGTCTACTTGCGTGTGCATGTATGTGGGAGTGTGTCCGTGTGGGGACCTGGGCTAGTGTCGTCACCAGGGGGCCTGAAAAGTCAAAACAGCAATAGCTTCAGAGAGAAAGAGAGAGAGCGAGAGAGAGAGAGAGAGAGAGAGACATTGGTTGCTATGTGTGTGTGTATTCGGTGCTAAGGTCGTGTCTGTGCAAGGTCATTAGTCCCCACGCCCTTCTGTGATCTCACCAGTGAAGAATGAGTTTACGCTACTTCAATGAGGGCCGACCCAACCCCAACCCAAATGAGTTTCAAAGTGGCGCACGGCTTGGCCTTTTACAACAATTTGTCATTCATGTTGACAGGCGGGAAGAGGGAGAGAGAGGGGGAGAGAGAGAGAGCGCTGCCTGATTTCCGAGGGCCTGGAGTACTTGGACAGGGGATGTGACAGCACCGAACAGAACAACCCCTGGAGGAGGTCCAGCCGTAAACCGTGACATGTGTTACACAACGCCTTCCTGTTCTCGTCAGGGTTCCAGCGCTGCGTAGTGAAGGTGCACGCCACCACGCACACACACCGCCGTGCCTGCTGGTGAATGGGAAGCAGATTTTTGCAAACAAAAAGAGTTTTGTTTTTGTTTTTTTTTGTTTTTTAACGCGGTAGGATTCGGCTACCACTCCAGACCGTGGGGGTGGCAGGTCTAAGTGTGGACCGTGCTCAAGGGGTGCTGCCAGGCTCTCTGTCTCTCTCTCTCTCTCTCTCTCTCTCTGTGTCAAGGACTCCCCAGAGAGGAGACCTCTGTGAAGGAGTTTAGTGTGATTCACGTTCACCATCGTCTAATGTGTACAGCAGCAACACGCACAGTAAATCACCAGCCTCATGCAAGTTCAAAACGTCTTCAACCACAACATGAATCATTTGGTGTTTCATAATTTATGTGCAGTATATCCTTCTGGAAACCCATTGCAACGATGACACTAGTAGTATAGTGTTGGCCACTGTCTTTCCTGTGTGATGTAAACATCTCAGCATACAATCACAATGGAGAAATCCACCCACCGCTATAGAGGAATAAAATTCAGCCCGTGAAGTATCTGCCCTTTTGCATGTTAGCACTTACTGTGGTCATTATCTTGGATGAGCTGTGAAGGCATTGACAGATATACAAACTGGGAGCAGGTGGAGTTATGGAGATACAGTCGGATGGACGTTACGGTTGGACTGAAGACCATGAACTGAGTGGTGGGAAACTGGGTGAAAAGAAAATAGCATGTGTTCGAAAGGTGTCAGGACAATCAGGGAAGTGGAGTCATGTGTTTAGAGTTAATAAACGGGGAGTTTTTAAACAAAGTTACAAATAATTACAAAATAATGTAAAGGGGCTTGTGTTGTTAATCTTATGATGTGGTAAATGCCTGTGCTTATCACAACAACTTGTACAAACCACAACTTTGTTAGTATTGGATGAGATAATAAAAGTGTGTGAATTGTAGGCTATTTTTACATATCAAAAGATGTTATTGGAACGGAAGCATATTTTCCCGAATCCTAATAATTTAGGCCAAACATCTCAAAGTAAAGATTATAGCGGGACAGATTTCATCAGTATTCTTTGATTCTAACCGGGGCCTGACAAGTACACATCATTCTAACCTCCACCTGCATCAGTAAATTCCTGCCGTTTATTGCTTTTCCGGCCGGTGGAAAAACTAATTGTGTGTGTCTTTCCCGTCTGATTTTGTTTAACCAAATGAGAACAACATACGCAAAGCGGTGCTTGACATCATCCTCCGTGCGCATTAGTTGTGCCGTGTCTAGTATGTGCATGTCCATGTCCGTGTGTTGCCTAATCACTTTGTTGCTATTGTCCAATGTTGTTGTCTGCTGTGGCCCCTTTCGTGTTTGTCTTTTTGCATACTTTTCATATTTAGCGTAAACAAAGAGCTAGTTAGTGTTGTGATTGCAGCTGGTCCGGAATGTATCGGTTGGAACGGTTCTAGGGCTGATCCTAGTTCTAAACGGGGAGGCACCTGCACGCAAGGAAAGCGGACCTCTATGCAGCCAATCTACTCGCCGTGCCCTTTCCTCTTAGAAAATAAACCCAACATCCAACAGTGACACAACACCGCAGCAAGAGCTGGATATAATAATAATGAACAGGAAATTCCGCTCGCGAACGTTGCAGTTCTTAAGCATATCATTCCAATGAGTGTGCACTCGTGTCACAGTGCCAGGAGAAACACGCTCACTCCCTTTCCTTTTCGCCGATATGCGTGACTCGCTGATAATTCACTCTCTGACGCTGGGGTTCGTAAAACCGGCGCCAATTACAACATATTATTGTGTTTCATCCACGGGTAACAGAACAGGCAGAACACCCCCATGCTGAGAGGGTTAGCCTCCTCGTCATCTCTAAGCACTTGATAAATAGTGAGAAGGGGCTGAGTGATTACTCAATGTTATTGTCCACTCTGCCTCGCTCTAACGAGGTACTTTACCTCGAAAGAGTCCTTCTGTAGCCTTAGGGGGGACCCTGTTATTTAAGTAGGCCTATCTGTACTCTTGAGTGTTTATTTATCAGAGTTGTTCTAAACCTGTGACTTTCACCCCACTAGAATAATGATGTTTGACTACAAAGCATTTCTAAAGCCAGCCATCAACATTAAAACAAAAAGACAGGTGACCCTGCATATTCATGATCCTAAAGTCAGTAAAGCAGACTTTAAATCAGCAACCATACATACTAGATTGACCTGTTGCTGTTCACTACAGCAACAGAACTCAACAGAAGGGAAATAGTTGATCCAGGTGACCACTAGAACTTCAACTTCATTGGGCTGATTCAGACACACAATCGTTCAGGATTCAGACAGAATACAGAAGCAATGTTTGATAAGCTCACCCTCCGAGACAGCCTCCCACCCTTAAGGTTCTCAGCAGCATCCTCATTCATTATTTACTTTAATTTACTAATTATATCTTATGTTAGGCTATCAAAAAATGGACGGGTTCCAAAAAGGAAGTGATTGCCTGTGATTGATTGAGTGTGCACGACATTTGAAATGTTGAAATGTTTGAAATGTTGATCCATGATTGGTTGGCTGTGTGTTTCCTGTCCCTGGTGAAAATGAAATCTACTAAAGTATACTTAATCTCAGTATACTTAAAGTACTTACAGCACACTAAGAGCCAGTATATTTTAAATGTGACATTTTCGCGTAATTTTAAGTATATTTAGTGCATTTAAGTTGAAATAAAGTAGTACTATCTCTATACTTTCGGTATACTTCATACTAAAAATGTGCTAAAATTAAACAACTTTAAGTGTACTTCGCACATACTAAGTACACTTCAGTGTCATGCTTCATTTCTAACATTCAAGTTCTCTTAAAAAGTGCTAATATGTTAGAAATACACTTTAAATATTATGTAAATCAACAAAGCACACTAACTACACATTTCAAGAGTACTATTAAGATATTTAAGATTTAGATTTAATTTAGATATTTCAAGTGCATTGAAGTACTTGTAATTGTAAGTGTAATGTTGTATATTGCAAATATGAAATGACATTTCAAGTGTGTTATTTCGCTCAATTTGGCATATTTACTGCACCTTGAACATACTTTAAACAAGTGTGTTTAAAGTGTTGTTTAAGCATTATTTAAGTGTATGTGAAATATATAAATACTAAATCCTAAGTGCATTGAATTTGGTCTCATTACATTTCAGTTTGAATATGTTGCTTCTATATCAGAAATGTCTTTCAGGTGTGATGATCAAACGAGAGGAACCCAAGCGCAGACAACGGATGTGAATTAAACCGGTTTAATTCAGAGGTTTATTGTAGTGAGGACGAGAGCAGTAGAGAACAACAGGAGATGGACAGGCAAGGAAGGATTCCAGGCAGCTAAGCAGGCAGATGAGCACACGGGGTGGATGGCAGGCAGGTACAGGTTGGTGAGGAGAACAAAGACATTAAACACGGAAAAACCACAAAAGGTATCTTGTTATCCAAACATTCACTAGTGCCGCGACTGGTGTCTACCACTGCAGTTGAAACAACGATCTGGCTGATGAGTGGCTGAAGAACCGGGGTTTAAGTAGAGCAGAGATGATGACTGGAGATTGATGACAGGTGTGCAAGTCCGACAGGTGTAGAGCTGGGGAAAACGAGGAAACACCTTGCCCAAGAGGGGGAGACAGAGCTGAGCATCTAATGGGTACGGCCACGGCCGTAGCAGTACCCTCCCCTCAATGGGCTCCTCCAGGCGACCCACCAGCTACAGTATATCAGGGTGCTCTGCATGAAAATCTCGGACCACGGATGCATCAAAGATGTTGCTGCGGGGCTGCCAGCTACGCTCCTCAGGGCCATAACCCTCCCGGTCCACCAAGTACTGGTAACCCCGTGCCCTGTCGGCGCACGTCCAGCAGCCCCCGGACAGTCTAGGCCCGGTGGTCAATCGATGATGCGGGGTGGTGGAGGGGCTGCAACCGGGGGGGGGGGGGGGGGGGGGGGGGGGCAGAGGGCTGGTGAGAACAGGCTTCAACCCAGAGACTTGGAATGTGGGATGAACCTTCATATGGGAAGGCAACTTGAGTTTGACTACTGTAGGGTCAAATCGGAAAAGGGCCCACACAACGGGGGGTGAGTTTCCTGGATACCGTCTTGAGGGGTAGATCCTTGGAGGAGAGCCAAGCCCTCTGCCCTGGGAGGTAGTTGGGAGCCTGGGAGCGGTGGCGGTCAGCAGAGCGGAGCAAGGCGGAACGAACCTCCCTCCAAATCTTGTGACAGCATTACAGCAGTAGCATACTTATCATTAGTAGATTACGGCAGTAGCATACTTATCATTAGTAGATTACGGCTGTAGCATACTTATCATTAGTAGATTACAGCAGTAGCATACTTATCATTAGTATATTACAGTTGCGCTTGATGACATCCTGACCAAAATACACTTTATCTGAAATATATTCTAAATAAACTTAGAATATCAGTTAAGTATACTTTTAAGATGTGTACTGAAACAACACTTTAAGTACATTAGCGTTGGTATATTTATTTCAAGTACATTGGACTTTAATAGAACTCAGAAGAAGTATACTTTTCCAAAAGTCTACCTAAAATATACCTAACATGAAGTATATTTCTGAAAAATGTACTTGGAATGAATTATGTACTTCGGAAATATGTTTTTTAATACACGTCAGTGCACTTAATTTTCACCAGGGGTTACCTAACGGACAATCAAGAGCAATCTCCCATAGGTGATGGTGTATTGCTTAGTGGACAGGGTTGTGTGCTTCTTGAATGTGCTGAGATGTTGGACTCCAGGTCTTTTGCAGACTACATCTTCAGAGGCAAAAGGAGCTTCAGTTATTCTGTAGCACCTTCTGTGCCCAGGGACCCAAGGCCAAAGCTCCTCCCTCTCTCCTCTCAGCTCCACTAGCTCTCACTGTCTCTCTCTCCCTTACCCCTCTCCCTCTCTCTCCCTCTCCCTGCCTGTCTCTCATTTTCTCTCTCTTCCTTTCCCCTCTCTCTGTCTCTCACATTCTCTCTCTCTCTCTCTCTCTCTCTCTACATTATCTCACTGTCTCTCTCTCTTCATTGTCTCTCTCTCAAACACTTTCTACCCTCTCACTATCCCTTTTCTACCTTCTCTCTCTCTCTCTCTCTCTCTCTCTCTCTCTCTCTCTCTCTCTCTCTCTCTCTCTGCTATGTTCTATGAGTGTAACCATGACATCTCTTTGTAAGCAAGGCAGTAGCATGTAGCATGCCTCTGTCCTCCGTTTTCCACCTCCTTAGTTCTCTAACTGTATAAATCATACAGTTTCACCGTAAGTCTTCGGATCCCATCAGCACCGTGGGGAAACAAGAGTCTGGAAGCCATTACTAAACGATTGCATCTAAAACATAAAAAATAAGAGTTGCAGTTTTGAGAGAAAAGGTGGAAAGGATCAGGCGATTGTTCAGACTTCTTCAGCCCTCCTCCGACAATTAGGTTTATTGTAGTCATGGACTCATGAATCTTAAGTTGGGAAAGTCACGTTACATTGAACCCACTCCCATACTGTGATGGAGAGTTTTAGTCACTGTTTTATGGATGCCTATAAGCTTAAATTAAATCTTAACTATATGCATGTCTGCTTGAAAAGCACTTTGGGTTTCCAGGAAGGCTCTCAAAAACCCTTATTGTTATTATTGTTATTATCTTACTATTATTGTGTTATTTCACTCACTTCATCATTCTAGATTACCAAATCTAGTCCTATGCCCAGTCTCTACAGGGGACGTACCCCATGGCCACTCTGCATGCATTCAATACAAACAGCTCACACAGCACATCTGGGAGTGGGCCTTGCTTGTTGAGCTGTCTAAGGCCCGTATTGCCCTTGTTACGTCTGTACGATATGTCTTTTAACACCTCCCGCTGCTGTAACAGACCCCGAGTTATACCAACCACTGAGAGCTCAGGACACATTGTATCTCGGCCCATGAGCATAAATGCATTGGAAAGTTTGAAAAACAAGATGGAGGGTGAGACGTCCTTCTGGTTTTGCACTCATTGTGTCAGGAAGGTTAAATAGTGCCAATGATGCGGTTGTTATTATCTTAAGCATTATTTCACGCATGAAATATTCCATTACTCTGTATCCACGGATCCCAGTTTTCAAAAGTTCCATATAAACCTTCAGAGAAGCAAACGTCAAACATTGGTTATCTCATTTTCATAAAATGTCAAATCAGCCAAGATATCTTTGCCATTGCTCCTTTTTTTCTGTAGGAAATAGTAGCTGTTGAAACAAATATTTGGTATCCCAGGAGCCAGTAATCCAACTGTCGCTCAAATCTCTTTGATAAGTTGTGTGTGTGCCACATACAACCATTACTTCTGCTCCAGTACACACAGTGCTGGTTGTTGTTGAGGTACAAAGATTACACGCGAATATTTCGGGGTTACTTTGATAACATTGATGTTGATTGGACAAAGCGACTTGTCGACATTCCTCACGACTTTCTTCTCTCCACTGAGGGTGGTCCGGCGTTGCATAAGAAGCCCACTCAGTGGGAAATACTGCTGTGGAATCTGAACCAGTCCCACCTAAACAGGGTGGATCAGTCCAGATTTCATGTTGAATCTCATTTCTCAGGGACAGGATCTCATTTAACTCATTCATTGAAACAACAAACAACTGGAAGAGCCTGTGGTGTTGGTAGTTAATGGTTAATGGAAGGCACATATCTGTTTTTTCTTAAGTTTTTTCCACAGTATTCCTGCTCCCCTGTTGATCGTCTAATGGTCTCACGGAACGGCTAGAGTCATTCATGGAAGGCTTCTAGACATTGGTTCTGCTTAGGGATGTCCGGATTGTGCAGCAACAAAGACAAAGTCACCTTGGGGGGTCTGGGTTCATGGCCCCTCCCCCCCCCCCCCCCCCCTCCGGAAATGTATTTAAAGGAAATGGTTGCAGTTTGGTTCATTCTGGTCTCCCTGGCAAGGTTTTATTTATGAACGAAAAGTGTCAATGAAACATTTTACCTTCCAAAAGTATGCAACTAGGGAGTCCTACTTGTCTCCTTACTGAACAAACATCTTATTTTAACGATCCAATTCTATTTTAGAATAAAAATACCACAAATAACTGTACTTCTCTTTATCAACTTTAAAAGGCAGCCACAAGCTACATCAATCAGTTAGGACAAAAGTTGAAATTCGTGTCACTTTCATATTTACATGTCTGAACACTTAATCTCTTATTCCGACTGCACACTGACAATCATTCAGATTCATTGCTCACTTTATATTACTGCTTCTGTACTTTTTAACCATTTAGGGAGAGCATTGCATTTGATTGTGAGGGTCTCTTATTCCCTTGTTGGCCTATTTCTT
Organism: Micromesistius poutassou; assembly: GCF_964030765.1. NCBI lineage: Eukaryota > Metazoa > Chordata > Actinopteri > Gadiformes > Gadidae > Micromesistius > Micromesistius poutassou. Next base: position 1,156,807 of record NC_140277.1, on the reverse strand, counting down.
GTCCAGGTGTCGTTTTTGAGGCAGAACCATGTATAAATCAGCTGTGGGATACAGATATAAGAATCCAGATCAATGCAGTCTACCAACATTTTTCCTTTAACCCCACTAAGCTTTATTTTTTATGCCAAGATAAACATGTCTACTGGTTGGAGAGAGTCTAACTAAAAATAGTTTGTTACATTTAAGGCATTCTATTTTTGCAGCCCATTTCGTCCAATTACATTTTTTGTAACGCGTGCATTATATCAATCACAACCAAGTGAAGCTTTAAATGCTTATTTATCACAGAGGCATGTTGGATAAGAGACTTTGCAAGCTAATAAACCTGTAAAATGTATAAAGTTCTGCTGCTGATTTACTGTACCTGACAAATTAACCGAAATGTCTGTTAAATATCAGAGCAGGATGGCTTTTCTTACAGTGTCTATTCTAACCAGAACAGATTTCCACGCGTCACACCTGAACCTGTGACCATCATCTTCATAAAACAAGCATGGAGATGCCATCGCTCTATAATGAATACAATCCGTGAATCCGTCTGTAGATGAAACACATCATCCCTGGACATGAGGAACATACCGGTCCGGGTGATCAAAACAGTCTCTCCTGGCTTCACTTAAATCTCATTTGTCCAAATCACTTCATTGTGCCAATTCTGCCTAAGAGCCTTTCACTGGAACACACCTGCCACAAATGTAAACAATAGCAATAGCAGCACCTTGGTCTTCATGATAAGACAGTTGCAAAGTACTTGTATGGCCTTTCACTGTTAGGGTGTCCACACAACTCTGTACTGACCCACTCACATTGATTCCAAAAGACGAAAGTGCTAAATTGCCACCGTTTACATTGGTGACAGGCACACTCAGTGTGTAAGAAGTGGTGTGTGACAAATTTAAACACGTGGTCCATTTGGAAGATTAGCATATTTTACAATGCCAGCCATTCATTCATGTTTCTTAATTGCAGAAGCAATGAGGCGTGACTGAGGCGATCAGGAAGTATTTTCTGAAAATACTATTTGGAATTAAAGTTAAAAAAAAGTTAAATAAAGTTAATTAAAGAGTGTGTGTGTGGGGGGGGGGGGGAAACTTTGGTACCAGAGCAGACCCCAGAGCATGCATGTCTGATATGCAGCAGGAAGAAAGCAGAGAAGTACAAAACTATTACAAAAGTGAGCCGGCAAAAACCAAGATGTTGACCTTCAAACAGCATTTGTTAGTTCATTCAGAAGAGAATGATTTAGTGCTCTATTGCTCAACTATTACTGGTGTTAGATGATAACATAACCTCCTAGAATACATCACATCTTGCAACATCTCCCAACAGTTTGCACAGCTCAGAATGTATACTGGCAACCTAGTAATTGATACAAACGAATGCCAACAAAACCCAGTGAGGCCCTTTAAAACCAATAGTGATAAAAGGCTATACTAATGTTAAATGACGTTTGTAACCCCATTGTGGGCCAACAACTCCATCTCTCCAGAGCTGATGAGGTCAGGGTTAAAGACGGTGCCACAAATGGCTTGTAAGGTTTGTAAAAGATAAACTGGTTTTTTTCACTCACAGCACAGTCAAATTCAATAGTACTAGTCCCATTGACCATTTTGAGTTTTAGTGTGGAGACAGCCAAACTGATATTCACCAATGAGCCAGGAAAAGTTTCCCGTTCCTTTATTTCCAGACCGGACGACATCTTGCATTCATTTTATATCCTATTCTTAAATGAGAATGGTAAAATTTACATTCAGGGCATTTAGCAGATGCTTTTATCTAAAGCGACTGACAATAAGTACATTTGTCAGAAGAAAGCGATACAACAATATATCTCTGTCAGTACAGAAAGGATGTTCATGGAAACCAATGCCAAGCAATAACTATTGCTAGGATTACCTAGTTATACAACAAAGATAGCTAGGTTAAGATGCTACATGATGCCTAGTACTATTTTGAAGTGCCAGAACATACAGTAAGTGCGTACATTAAGTGCCAGGACGTACAACATACAAAATATCTATGAGACCATTTATTGAATTTCCATGAATGAGGCCTAGACCCAGGCAAATAAAAAAAGCCCAGACATGTACCAATAAAACAGAACACAAGTCATTAGCAGAGCAATAGTATTGTAGTATTGTCATATAAATGTATGAAATAAAATAAAAAATGTCAGAAACATTACAAATTAGATTCAAACGCTCCTAGAAGATCATGCCGCATGTGTGCGTTGCTTTTGTTATTGAGAGAATACACAGGTGTGTGTGATTAACTATAACAACCAATGGAGGGTGGGGCTACAACTGAGAGGGTTTGTGATTGGCCAATGTGAGTTGACAATACAAGCCTTATACCCAAATAAGGTCATTGGGTCATATATGGCCATATTTAAGATACAAAAAGTGCTCTGTAGAAGAAAAAAGTGTGTAGTGCCATTCTCTTTATAATGCATCATTCTTCTCGGTGTCAGATATCGACAGTATGATGGATGTGTTTTTATATCATAATTCCTAAAGAGGAGATCGACACTCTCACTCCCACATTTAATTCATCAAAAGGTTATTCCGTTTGAGACTACTGATGAAAACACCTAATCCTCAGTGCTGATGTCACGTCTGGAGGAGGAGAGTGGAAACTGCCTGGGTGACTGTCCGAGCTGACGTCCATCACACCTGGCCCTCGCTGTGAATCTCTGGGGCTCCCGCGAGCCAGCAGCAAAGGAATACGTGTGTGTGTGTGTGGTTGTGTGTGTGTGTGTGTTTCTCTGTGTGTGTGTGTGTGTGTGTGTGTGTGTGTGTGTGTGTGTGTGTGTGTGTGTGTGTGTGTGTGTGTGCGTGTGTGTGTGTTTCTGTGTGTGTGTGTGTGTGTGTGTGTGTGTGTGTGTGTGTGTGTGTGTGTGTGTGTTTCTGTGTGTGTGTGTGTGTGTGTGTGTGTGTGTGTGTGTGTGTTTCTGCGTGTGTGTGTGTGTGTGTGTCTGCGTGTGTGTGTGTGTGTGTGTGTGTGTGTGTGTGTTTCTGTGTGTGCGTGTCTGCGTGTGTGTGCGTGTGTGTGTGTGTTTCTGTGTGTGTGTGTGTGTGTGTGTGTTTCTGCGTGTGTGTGTGTGTGTGTGTGTGTGTGTGTGTGTGTGTGTGTTTCTGCGTGTGTGTGTGTGTGTATGTGTGTGTGTTTCTGTGTGTGTGTGTGTGTGTGTGTGTGTGTGTGTGTGTGTGTGTGTGTGTGTGCGTGTGTTTGGCTCGACCTCACCAGCCACCATGTTCTCTATCTGCTGACATCAACGTTCAGCCCTCACCGTTTCCATGGACGTCTGACTTTTAGCCTTTTATATGCCTTTAGGCATATAACATTTATCTACAGTGATTATTTTAGTAATCAATAACCCCTGCTGTGCCAGGACACTGTTTCTGACGTTGTGTGGTTTTCTTTTGCTAAACGTTTACCAAAAACGAAACGTCCTGCCGGCAAATGCTTAGCACAAGCTGCACTGTTCCACTGGGTCAATTATGACAATTATTTACCACAGCTACCAGTCTACCAGTCTACCAGTCTGTCTGTCTATCTGTCTGTCTGTCTGTCTGTCTGTCTGTCTATCTATCTATCTATCTATCTATCTATCTATCTATCTATCTGTCTGTCTGTCTGTCTGTCTGTCTGTCTGTCTGTCTGTCTGCCTGCCTGCCTGCCTGCCTGCCTGCCTGCCTGTCTGTCTGTCTGTCTGTCTGTCTGTCTGTCTGTCTACCTATCTATCCGTCTATCTATAGAGGCCTATGTATCTACCTATGTATCTATTTATCTCTATAACTATTCAAGTCTGTCAGTCAGTCTGCCTGCCAGTCTGTCGCTCTGTCTAGCCATCCATCTGTCTGTCTGTCTGTCTGTGTTAGCCATCTGTGAGTTCATTCCTCCCAGCTATGTTAATCCAGTGATCGACACTTTTGAGAACTATTAGAGTGGACATTTCTTCCACTTTCCAGTCCCTGTAGGTGTGTGTGTGTGTGTGTGTGTGTGTGTGTGTGTGTGTGTGTGTGTGTGTGTGTGTGTGTGTGTGTGCCGGAGCACGCGTCCGTGCGTGTGTGTGTGTGTGTGTGTGTGTTGGACAACACTCTGTTCTGCATTCTTTCCTTCTAAATGAGATTACAGTTTTTTTCTCTCTGAAAGGTGTGCTGAAGGTGCGTTTGACTCATCGGTATGTATGACCTCCTCTCCTTCGAGCAGGTCAGTTGTCTCACGCCGGAGAGGAGCTGAGCGAGAACTCTGAAGCTACACCCTGCAACACGAGACACAACTTGCCGGTGCGAGGGTTGAAGCATCCAAAACATCTGTTCTATCGCTGGTCGGCATCACGTCGTTTGCATCACTCAGGCCGTATCACCTGAACATCTCTGTAGCGCTATACCCTTTACATATCGGTTTGATCATCTGTCATCTCTGGTTCTTAAATGCCGCAGGGCTCATCCAAAAGAAGAAACATTCATCTCAAGTTTGGGGGCTACTGTGCTGAAAAGCCTTCGTCCCCCGCTGGTTTAGAAACAGTCTGCGCTGCATTCTTTTCATCCAACGGAAGCATATTACGGTCGGAGTGACGCAGAGCGAAGTAGGCTTGGCGTCAGAGCTCTGGAGCTCACATTGGTTCCCCACCAGGGTCAGTTTGTCGCTCTGCCACAATGGGAGAGGCTTGGCAAAAGACCTGCCAGACACCAGACAGAACCCGCCAGCTAGAGAAAGAAGCATCCGAAACATATTTTTCTATTTGAAGTCATTGGCATGTACTTTGTTGACAGCTGGGATACTCTGTTCTTCCAACATCCGTCATTTGGTGTGTGCTTTTTTATAATATGTTTTTTTTAATTCCTTTTGGAACTTGACAGAATATAGCTGATTATGCCATTTTAGTTTCCTCACATGAGATAATAATAATAATAATAAAAAAAATGTAAGCCAATTGCTGTCCTATTGCCTACTGTGCCTACTGTGCTGTTTCTGGATGCTTGTGACCGCACCTTGCACAAAGAAAGTCCCATCTCTGTCGGACCCCTCTAGTGCAAACGGACCCTCAGCACAGGAGCTCGTATCGGACGTGAAGGACAAAGCTGGAATCCGGGGCTGGGGACGAGGGGGTGCATCGACGTCAGGGAGTGTGAACGCGTGACTGAAAATTAAAGTTTGTAGACCGGGGTAAGACAGTGAGGACATCGAAACGTCATTTTGTAACTCGGTCTCAATAAATCAGCCCTAGACGGTGCGGACTTGGGGAAATATGATTGACAGGCTGTGGGAGAGGTGTATATAAGAGGAGGGGAGTGTGCTCAGCAGTCACTTCACAGTGGACTTCCCTCAGTCTGTGGATTCAGTGGACTATACACTTTACACGCATCGTTTAGGAGATACCCCTTTCTAATTCACTCGATTCCGGATCTTTTTTGAGAGCCTGCTTTTGAAATCGTCCTATTATTGGCGGATCTAGTCCTCTTTTTGAAGGAGATATATTATTGGCGTGAGGTAAGTGCCATGATGAGTTTTGAGCGTTCTTTTTTGTTTCAGTAAATTAAAATGAGAAGTATGTTGTTGATCATAAGATTGGATCTCTTTAGTCTGATAGGTAGCCTCATATTGACCCCATATGCCAATAG